>NW_009648061.1:1183639-1192656 GCF_000708025.1 Charadrius vociferus
AACACTTGTGAAAAGAGCACCACCTACATAAAACCCACCAGAGTTGAAGATGTATGCATCTGTTGAAGAGCAGTCTCACATAAAAAAGTCAGAAGGCATATCTTTTCCTTTCCTTCTTTGCTGAAGCTACGAAAACTTTATGGTAAACTGTTTATGAAAAATGCAATTAGTTGGTTTCTGGTCTGCTAGCAACTAGAATTATCAGGACTCAGTCCATGCATTTGAGAAGATAGCCAGGATTTAATGACTTTCCTGTGCAACTGATGTGGGCTAGACAGTCTCAAGGGAAGTACATTGAGTATGGCTTCCAGTCTCCTTAACACATTAATTCTTGCATCACTTGTACTGGGTTGTTTGCATTTTTTCTTAAGGCACAACTTAGTACATTTCACTGTCCCTATCAGAATATTGCATTTTAATTTAAAAATATATATATAATAACAATACAGTTCCATTACTCTAGTGAAATATTTGAGAAATAAGCTATCCATTTTAGATCACAAAAGTCAATGATGATCACAGAACACTGAAAATCATATTCTCAGCCTTAAATTTTCAAAGCTATTCTACTGGACCCAAATTGAAAGCTACTTTGATGATTCTTACTGGAATTCTAGAGCTTAAAATTTTAGAAGTTCCATTAACTTCACACATATACTAAGAAGAAATAGGGACTTGAAGCAAGCTATGAATGCAATTTTTTTTTAAAAATATACTACACCATTGACCTAAAAGGCCAGAATACCAACAACACTGCATAGTGTGAATACACATCTCCACTATATACATTGACTTTATAGAATTTAAAATTGTAAGGCCAGTTTCCTAAAGAATTTTGTTGTTCAGGTATTCCTATTCTCATTATACAGCTTTGCGGAAGTCCGAAACATATTACTTGTGTTGCAGTCCTGGTATCACTAACACAGGCCTTCAGCTGTTTGGCAGGCAAACTTAAAACCTAAACGCAAGAATTAGCATTTTAAGGCCTTTTTTTTTTTGTTTGGGTTTGGGGTTTTGTTTTGGGGGGGGCGGCATTGTTTTGGGGTTTTTTGTTGTTGTTTGTTATTTATTTTCGATGGCTCCATCATGAAGGAAGATTCAAAAAAACAACAACAAAAAAATCCATTTTAAAAAAGCAGTAGCTCTTGTTCCAGAGGCAATAGGTTCAGCCATACCATGAGATAAGGTCCCTTTCTCAGAACTGAAGTAAACTCAATTTTGGTACTGTAGAGGAGACTAGCAGAGAACACTTCACGTGGTTTGCCAATCTTCTACCACTTTCTGTCATCCAAACGCGTACACAGTTAAAACCAGGAACATCTCAGTTCACTAGATGATTCACTGGCGAAACAGGTTGACTTGCTATCTATAAGGCATTCATTGAAAGGCTTTTTTTATTAATTCACAAGAAGTTTCTACTGAGTACCTGCTAAACATCTCGTATGGTCTAGGAAAGATTTTTCTCTTAATCTTCTACATACACACACCTTTCCACTGCAACTCACCTCTTTGTGTTTTCAGCTGTAAGACTCAAGACTCTAGAATAAATAGTTGAGATTACATTGAATGTTTTATTAGTCTTAGTTCTGACATCAGCTGCTACCAACTAAAGAGGAGTCCCCAACTCTTCTACAACCCTACTTGATTTAAGTAGCATAATCTGCATTGGCAAAATGGATCCACACCTATAAGGATGGATGAGCAGTCCTTCCTCATAAAAAAAGATTTTTTTCATTGGACACTACTGAACAACAAATAGATCAAATCCCAATCAGGTGAAGTGTGGCACCTGCAAGAACTCTGAAGGAGAAATTATGCATACTTTTTCCTCCTGTAGAGAAGTAAAGTTCTAGCGAGACAGAAGGAACTGCAGAGAGCTTAATGGACAGTTGGAAAAAGCTGAGTACAAAGGTATCACAGAGCAGCATTATACTGTTATCATACGGTTTCTAGAGAGTGTGTTAAAAAAAAGCGCATGAGAAATCAATGAAAACCCTGAGAATTTTTTGCGTTTGTCCTTGAGGTCTCACATTGCTCATCCTGCACCTCCAGCACTGCTACAGATTACAAACACAAAGATCAAAAGCAGATTTGTCATATAAACTGAAAATAAAACACAGCACACTTGTTTAAGTGTGGTCACGCTGTCTACGAGTCAAGGAGTAGTGTGAAAGACTGAGGAAGTCCAGAGACATCACCCCCTTCCCCAGCTGGGTACATAGAACAGTCTTCTTCATCAGCCATGTAGGACTACAGGCCTAGGTTACTGCATACCCATACGTGAGATTGATCTAGCCTATTCGTTACAGAGAGTTTTTGTACTAGACTCCATCCGTTATTTCTGGAGAATACTACCTACTGGAAGACTTTACCATGTGAGGTAAAGGACTCATCTTGTATAGAATGGTTGCTTTTGGGCATGAGCAAGCAGACTTGAGGGTTCTCCTCACAGGGCTGCCCAACGGCCAAATACCACTGCTTTCAGCCCTTGGCAAATACAGGGTTTGTTCAACTAACAAAGAAACGCTTAGAAGAATGAGTTCTACTGATTATACAGGTATTTCATCCACACTGCACTTGCTACCCATAAGCCAGCATCTACAGGGTTAAAGCAAAACTGTGCGAGGATTCTTTTTCTCTCAAGTGCATAGTTAGAGACCCGGCCTTGGCTCAAAAATACCTCCTATATTTTCAGAATGCTTCACAATTTGTCTTACATTTCCTCAAAACCATGGATGGCTAGCATTAGAAACAGGGCAGTTATCAGTATGGCTCAGTTCACAAAATGACCAGGCTCTGTGTCCTGCCTACCACATTCCTTTCAGCCAAGTGCCGATATTTCAATTAGGAAGAAAATTGAGGAAAACACAAGTAGGATTAATTGGTGCTTAAAAGGTACAAACAGACAAACCACACAACCACTAACAGCCAACTCTGCTGTGTGAAAGGCTCCTGTGTCTGACTAGACTTGTTCAGGTTTAGATTCTAATCCCGTGGAAGCCAAACTTCACTTTCTAGGAATGTTTTTGCTTATGTAGGGACTTAATGAAGAAACCCTACACTTCAGTGAAGAACACAGCCAGGGGAAGGGCAGGAGGAGATCTTATTCACAGAAGGGCATGAATTTATTTTCTATAGAAAATGAGGCCTGCCAAAATGAAAGCACGAAACCTAGAAAGGAATAGGTCTGCAACATTCACTTGTGTCCAACTACTGCAGCCAACATTTCTTCCTGTGCTCAAAACTGGTAAGCGGTAAGGTGGTTCAATTCTGCTTCATTACCTGACCCACAACGAGAAAAACACGTACCATTTTTAAGATGCTGGACCATCATTCCGGTTCACCTCTCAGAGACAGAAATACAGCTTGACCTACTATGTACTTTCATGGTGAGAAGCAAATGACATTACCAAAGCCCTAAATCAAAACACAATACTTCAGTCAATAAATTCCAGGACAACCAAACAGAAACTGACCCTTCCTCTAATTCACAATTCCCATGGTACCTCTTGATAAACTGTAAGTCCATTTACAGTCGGGTAATTTCTCAGATATGAGAAAAGCACTTTTGCATAAAGCCTCTTGAAACCAGAGTCAAAGCAGGAAAAATTAGTAATTGTTCAAGGGAGAGGAAGTCTCACATTCACCTTTGTTCCAGCAGTTCCTGGCAAGAGAAATAAGTACCCACAAAAAGCATTCATGTTTCTCCATAAAGACAACCAGGCAGTGCAACAAAAGGTACACCCAAAGGGGAATAAAGAGCAATAATTTCCCAAGAGAAATGAAGACATAAGCAAAATATTCTGCTCATGCCTGATGAGTGCCAAAGAAAACCTCATACTCTACTATGTTGTATAGTCTATACATACAAATGGAAAGAAAAACTCTTTTTAAAAAGTCACCCCTAACATCTTTTATGTTTGAACGTTTTAATCCAGGCACTGTGGATATAGTTCTGATCCCGGTGTCTTTCATAGACCTGAGTACGTCACAGGGCATTTAACCTTCCATCTTTCTAGAAAGTTACCCCTCTCCCACACAGAAGAAATGTTCAAGGAATAGATAATGTTAACAGGTGAATTAACCTAAAGGTAGCTTTTTGGTACTAACCAAAATATGAATTCCATTGCCAAGTAGTGTAAGACGCAGCAAGACTCAAAACACCTTGTGTTCTACATGGCTTTAGTTTTAAATAGAAGATTCTATACTGAGAAGAATCTAGTAGTACTTTAGAGCATTAAAAATTGACCGTGTCATCTGGTAATGATTGGTTTTTTGTTTTCAGAAGAAAATTTAACACAATCGTATTTCATTATTTTACTCATGAAAAATAAGCTGTTTCTTCTAAATTTGAACATTAACCTACCCCTTGCACCATAATTTAAATAGGGGATTTAAGTCCTTTTTGATCTAATTCTAGAATATACAGAAAGAAGCAAATCTTTACACCAGCAGCATATAGATGACTGTCAAGTATTTTTACCAGTCACAGCTACATCAACTTGAAAACTGCAGAAATTATTTCCTACTACGATTAACACAGATATAATAACTTCATTAATTAAAGCGACAATCTTCATTTTCTAGGAGAGCGAAATAACGTGATCTGGGCTAGCTGTTCCTTCTGAAACAAGCAAAACTCCACTGAAGAAGCTTTTCAGAAAAGCGCAGACCATTTATGCTGCCAGAAACAGCAACAGAAAAAAACAGAGCCAGATTCTACCACCACAACTCTTAGGAGGATTCTTCTATTTTATCTGTTCTCTGCCAAGACAAAGCATAGTCATTGAGAAAGAGTGAGTTTCTTTATACAGTGGAAATGAAGACTTTTTTTTTAACCTTAATATAAGGTAAAAATAAATTACAGCTTAAAAACTGCAAACCAGCTGTAGACGCAAGTTTACAGAGTACTGTTTAGAGATACTCAACTACTGTAAGACAGCCTTAACACTTGCCAGAACTTGCTACAGTTGAACTCTATTGCTTCTGAAAGCCTGGTAGTACCTTTTGTAAACATTAGTAACCAGTAGAAGTACAGCAGGATCAAGTTAGGGAATATTTAAATAAAAATGGACAGACACAAATTCATGAGGCCTGATGGGATGCACTTCTGAGGGCTGACTGATCTAGTCAACGCCATGGCAAGGTCACTCCCAATTATTTTCGAAAGGTCATGGCAATCAGGAGATGTTCTCAAGGACTGGATGAAAGCAATTATCACCTTTATCTCCAAGAAGGACAGGGAAGACAACCTAGGGAGCCACAGGCTGGTCAGCCTCACCTCAATCCAGGAAAAGTGACAGAGCTTCCTGGAAAACATTTCCAAGCCAAGAAGGTGTTTGGGAGTCATTAGTGTGGATTTACAAGTGGAAATCATGCCTGACCAACCTGACAGACCTGGTTGGAGCAACACAGGACTAATTTCTTTTCTAATACTTGGGAAAACTGCACTTTTACAAGACTCTTGTGTCTGAATTGGTAAAAATATTTACTTTATAGTCAGCTATGGTGTGGGGGTTTCAAGGTGTCAGTGGTTTTGAGCTTGCCACCTGCAGGGCTGAGAAGGCATGAGACCTGAGCACTTGACTCAAGCTGGCCAACAGGATTATTTCATTCCATGAATGTCACATTCACTATAAATTAGAAAGTTTGCTGTGAAGTTCTGTCTCTCCATTGATGGCTGCCATCCTGAAAACTTCGTGCCCTGGTGTTGGACCTCTGAGGCCTTCCCTTCCTCCCAAAGCTGTAGCGCTCACAGTGTCTGATATTTGCTGTCCCCTGCTGGAAGTGCACAGCTTCCTGCTGTTGGCTGAGTATAATCCTCGTATATTTTATATTGGTATTGGGATGAGTATTGGTTCTTCTGTGCTATAAATGGTACTTATCTAATCTTATTCAATTATTTGTTTCTGTTTCAACCCTCAGGTTTCCCTGTTTTTTCCCCCTGATTCCACTTCCTGGGTGGGGAGGGGTCATCAGGTGATAGAATAATTGTCTAAAGAACAATAAATTGTGGGATTATCAAAGCATAACACAGACATCAATAATGAAATGACTGGCTCAGTGGATGAGGGGAGTACAGCAGATGTGGTTTATTCTGACTTCAGTAGGACTTCCCAACTCTGTTTCCCACAGCACCCTCATAAACAAACTGATAAAGTACAAACTAGCTAAATGGACAGCGATACAAACTGAAAACTGACTAGCCTGCCAGGCTCAAATTATTGTGATCAGCAGCACGAAATGCAGCTGGAGCCCTGTCAGTAGCAGTGACCTAGATGATGGGACAGACTGAACCCTCAACAAGTTCACAGATGATACAGAACTGGGAGGAGTGGCTGATACACCAAAGGGTTGCTGCCATTCAGATGGACCTCAACAGGATGACAAATAGGCCAACAAGAGCCTCAGGAAGATAGGTCAACAAAAGGAAATGCAGAGTCCTGCACCTGCAGAGGTATAACCTGCTGGAAAGCAGCTTGGCAGAAAAGGATATGCGGGTTCTGGTGGACATCAAGTGGAACGTGAGACAGCAATGTTGCAATGCCCTTGCAACAAAGGCAGCCAACTGTATCCCAGCCTGCATCACTGGCAGGAAGCATGGCTAGCAGCTTGAGAGAGATGATCCTCCCCCTTTACTCAGCACTGGTAAGGCAACATCTGGCATGCTGGATCCAGTTCTGGGACCCTCAGTAAAAGAGAAACATGGACATACTGGAGAGTCTCCAGCAAAGAGCGACAAATAGAATTAAGGGATTACAGTATCTAACACATGAGGAGAGAGTGAGAGAGCTAGGACAGCTTACACTGGAGAAGAGAGAGCTCAGGGGCAACCTTAGCAATGTGCAAAAAAATAGGGCGAGGAGAGACAGTGGAGTAAAGACGACAGAGCCAGACCCTTCTCAGTGACAGCCAATGAACAGACAAGAGGGAACGGGCACAAACTGAAATGCAAGCACTTACATTCACACATAATAAAGCTCGGTTGGATTTGTTGTTGGGTTGTGGGGTTTTTTTTGTGGGGGGAGGAGGAGATTGGTGGTGGTTTTTTGTTGGGGTTTTGGGGTTTTTTTTGGGGTTTTTTTTTGATCTACAGGTAGCTGAGCACTGGAACAGGCTTCCCAGGGATGTTGTAATGTCTTCATCTTTCGAGGCACTCAAAAATCTGACTGCACGTGGTTTTGGGCAACTTGCTCTAGTTGACTCTGTTTTAAGCAGTGGGTTGGATGAGACATCTCGAGAGATGTCACTTCCAATCTGTGACTTTGTATACTTCAGGCTCTAAAGTAGACATCAAGATATGGCCAGGAGTTGATTGGAAAGTGTTGTAATTTACTGCCTGCACCGTTCTCCACTGGCAGTCTAGTATTCCAGAACAAGAGAGGAATTCCTCAGCAAAAGGCTCTGCAGTAAGAGCACCTATATTCTCAAATGCTGATAAAAACAGATGAGGACCTTCAAGCTTGTTGGCCACAAAAGAGTACAATCAAACATGAACTCAAGGAGGAAGGTCAGCTACTAGGTCTTCTTGACATACAAGAGCATATTGTTAGTTTCAACTTAAAGCTATCATGGTTAACTGGAATTGAAATCCTTCTGCTCTGAGGCTTTTATTTATACCTCTTTTAGTAAATCCCGAAGTTCCAAAAATTATAAAAGCATGAGTCGTAGTGGTATAATATCAACAATTTTCACCACATATTTCAGCAATAGCTTATTGTTTCCATCATCTTAGTTTAAAAAAAAAAAATAATGTTGATGTCACAACCAACTTCCTTATAAACTGTCAGAGAAAAGGCAAATGGAATACAGAAAATAGAAATATGTTTTACTAGGTACTACAGAAAAGATGATCTGTTCAGTATTTCTGTTGGTGACCAGCTGTTGCCTTTTGTCTTGCACTCCAGTGGTGAGCTAGATTAAGTACTACCATAATTGCCCCAGTGACAAAACAATGACATTTCATGATAAGAGCTCATGAGCACCATACGAAACTCTCAGATACACGCACTTTCTATTAATCAGTCCCCACAATAGCTTTACTATCTCTCAAGGATAGGATTTAAATGAAATACTAGTTCTCTAAGTAATTATTAAACAATTTAAGGAAAAAAACCTGCAAGTTTCTCTATCCCATGCAGTCACACTTACACAGTAAGAGGATCGTGTGCAATCTGGCAACAAAGTGATATTAGAGCCTTAAATAGATGGCCTGCTTCTCCACAATGCATACAAGTCATACAAGCAATAAAAGCCTGAGCTCCCCACGAACCAAGAAGACTACACATGTAATGTGACAACTAGACTCAATGCAAATTCTCCTTTCACTGTCCAACAAGCCTGTGTGACTCGATCAAAAGGGGGTCTTCCTGGTTAGCTATCATTGATATTATGCTAGTGCTTCTGGCTTCTCCTTTTTCTTGTCTGACCTCATAACTGCTCCTTTTATATTATCATCTGCAAATTTCATTAGTGCTTTTACAGAAACAAAAAAGGAAATTGAGGAAGATTTTTTTTTTTAAATAGTTTCACTGAAAAAGTATTAAACCACATTCCTCCAAGTTAGTATCCTGTTTGAAAAGACTTCAGTATAGTATTCCTGCAGCTATTATACACAAATCCTCAAGAAAGAAAAAGTGTCATATGATTTAAGATGTTGATATGACAAATTTATGTATTGTAGACAGGAATTTCCTGATTCAAAACATGGACATGAAAGAGAACTTCCTGTTTCTCTCTACTCCAAGAAGGGTCTTTGGAAGGGTTCACTAGCACAGCCTGCCTGGAATAGAGAGCTCCAGGTTAAGTGCTGGACTACCATCCACACTACTACAGCAAGGGTATGATGGCAACATGTGTCTAACTACATGACTCTTCAGCTTGAGAGTCACTATGTCACCTATTTCTGAATGCAAGTTGCTGTATGTTACGCATTTCCATCTCTCAGTTCTGCAAACAGATGTGTTAGAACAGACCCTTCACACTCAGCAAAGGTCTGCTAAAGTCACAGCAGCAAC
>NW_009648061.1:1192668-1193483 GCF_000708025.1 Charadrius vociferus
TTCCTGCTGCTGAATGAGGCAGAAGCCCTGGTGATGGAGGATGCAGAGAAGGCGGAGTTACTGAATGCCTTCTTTGCTTCAGTCTTTAATGCTAAGGCCAGCCCTCAGGAAACCCAGACCATGGAGGTAAGAGAAAAAGTCTGGAGAAAGGCAGACTTTCCCTTGGTTGAGGAGGACTGGGTTAGAGATCATTTAGGCAAAATCAGCACCCTTAAGGAGGGTGGAGGAAAAGAAGGTTATTGGGAGTGGTCAACATGCATTCACCAAGGGGAAATCATGCTTGACCAATCTGATAGCGTTCTGTGATGGAATGACTGGCTGGGTGGATGAGGCGAGAGCAGTGGACATTGTCTACCTCAACTTCAGCAAGGCTTTTGACACTGTCTCCCATAACATCTTCATAGGTAAGCTGAGGAAGTGTGGGTTAGATGAGTGGACAGTGAAGTGGATTAAGAACTGGCTGAAGAGCAGAGCTCAGAGGGTTGGGATCAGTGCTGCAGAGTCTAGCTGGACACCTGTAACTAGCAGTGTTCCTCAGGGGTCAGTACCCCAGTCATGTTCAACATATTCATCAACGACCTGGATGAGGAGACAGAGTGTACCCTTAGCAAATTTGCTGATGACACAAAATTGGGAGGGGTGGCTGGCACACCAGAAGGCTCTGCCACCCTTCAGCGAGACCTGGACAAGCTGGAGAGTTGGGTGGAGAGGAACCTAATGAAGTTCAACAAGGACAAGTGTAGGGTCCTGCACTTAAGGAGGAATAACCCCATGCACCAGTACAGGTTAGGGATTGACCTGCTGGAAAGCAGCTC
>NW_009648061.1:1193614-1202210 GCF_000708025.1 Charadrius vociferus
AAAAAAAAAAAAAATGCATGGCCAGCAGGTCGAGGGAGATCATCCTCCCCCTCTACTCTGCCATGGTGCGGCCACATCTGGAGTACTGTGTCCAGTTGTGGGGTCCCCAGTTCAAGAAAGACAGGCAACTACTGGAGAGAGTCCAGCAAAGGGCTACAAAGATGATCAAGGGAATGGAGCATACCTCTTATGAGGAAAGGCTGAGACTCCTGGGTCAGTTTAGCCTGGAGAAGAGGAGACTGAGAGGGGATCTCATCAATGCTTATACATATGTAAAGGGTGGGTGTCAAGAGGATGGGGCCAGACTCTTTTCAGTGGTGCCCAGTGACAAGACAAGGGGCAACAGGCAGAAACTGGAACACAGGAAATTCCACTTCAACATGAGGAAAAACTTCTTTACTTTGAGAGGGACAGAGCACTGGCACAGGCTGCCCAGAGAGGTTGTGGAGTCTCCTCTGGAGATACTCAAAACCCGCCTGGATGCATTCCTGTCCAATCTGCTCTAGGTGAACCTGCATTGGGCAGAGCATTGGACTAGATGATCTCCAGAGGTCCCTTCCAACCCCTAACCATTCTGTGATACGGCACTATAGATTCCTCTCTTTAAAAGCCCATGCATAAAAATGAAACCCGGGGTTGCATTTTTAGCAAACAGTGCTGTTGAGCTCAGGAAGGAAAAGTATTCCCAATGCCATGCAGATGCCTACAGTAATTACCCAGTTCAAATAAATACAGACGTGTGTAAAACATCCATTTGCATGAACAGGTAGTCTTACAACAAGGGTTTCAGGTTTGTGGGATGGGGGAAATGCATCTAGGAAAAAAGAAAGAAAAATCACACAGTATTTTTTTTTTTTGCCCCGTTTACTTGTTTAAGCAGAGGTCACAAAAGTGTGTAGGGTGAAGAGACCTACTTTGCCAAGAAATGACTTTTGTTGAGTTTGGATACTGGCAGACAGTTGGAGCCTTTTCCTTAAATATCTGTTCAAATACAGCCAACTCAAACTTATCCTTTAAGGCAGTACTTGAAACTGTTTGTGCCTATTCCAGGCTTTCCTACAGTTCAATCTACATAACACAATCACAACAGCACTTCTTCACACCTCCATACAGAATACATATGAGAGTGTTTCTCTGATCAGCACAGTTTAATCCTGTTTCTTTTTGCTTTGGAGCTTCTTATAGTAAAGACACATACTTTGGTCAATATGCAGGCCTTACCAATTCCTTGAGAAGAATTGCCATGGTCCCTGCTGAATTCTTGTTCTGTGTGGAGACATCTAGAGATACAGACACTACAGCGGCAAGCATGTAAGAGGTATGATATCTTGGATAATGAAGACTTCTTTAATGACCTACAGCATAACATCAAGACGGTAGCACCTCCTCTATGTTTCAAATCCTCCAAGGAGGTCTCACACAAGACTGTCCTTAATGGGATGTCTATGCTAGAAGGCACACAGGTAGGCTTGGAATCAAGTGAGGCATACGATCAGATAGAATTAATAGCTTTCCCTCCACCCCGAGGTCAGCTACAATACTACTAGTACTCAACATAAACACTTCTTGAGTACCAGAGCCCAGCAGCATGTCTATCCAGTCACAACTTGTTCATCCATGTTCCCAGAAAATGTTACGTTTCTTTTCTTTATGAACAAAATCCAGATTCTACCAACAGCCCATCACCCACGTTTTGAGTTTTGAAGGTTTTTACTCTTTAATGAAATAGTTGCCCTAATTTAGCAAAGCACACGTCCTGCGCTAAAGAATACCGGCATAGCTGACTACAAAACAAAGAGCAGAAATAAACCACTTGTGCATTTCAGCCTTCAAATGTCATCCACTGCCTTCTGCCAATCACTTTCCTAACACAAACAAGACCGACAAAGAAGCAAACCAATTCCTAGTTAGGAATTGTTCGCAGAAGTGAAGAATCCAGAAGTAGCCAAAGGACTGAAAATGCCAGAAAATGAAGTTCTCTGAGGAGATTTTTGGGGTAGCAATTTAGACTTAAAACCATGCAGCCAATTCTGAATAGGTGTTGGTGTTTTTCCACAAACATCAATACAGTATCAACTTCAGCTTGGAAGTTTAGTAACAGAACTTTCTTTGAAGAAAACAAAAATACAGTTTCAGGTTAGGAAAGTTACCAAAGCAACCTCATTTCCTTTCCTGCCTGCAAGGAATGGGTAGAAGACAGACTAGGATGCGCAAGCCCTAGGCTCCTACTACCTTAGCTAGGAGGGCTCTGCTGGAAGCTTTCCATGTCCTGTATCACCAACACCAAAGTTTATTCAGGCCTCCGACTGGCACCCTTTTTTAAATTTTATTAAAAAAAAAAAAAAACAAAACACCCACACGTACAAAAGAAAGATCATCCTGTTACTTTTGCACTTTGCTGAAGCAACCATTCAAGCCACACATAACTCCCTAGAGTACAGTTAATTAGCTTATATCTATTCATAAAATAATAATAAGAGACCCTGCCTTCCCCCAGAAGCATTTTATGAAACTAGTAACACTTTATGGAATAACATGCATGAGCCACTAAGTTACTTTCTAGAAAGCTACAGATAACATTGGCAACTTTTTAAGTCTAATCCCCCACAGATCTGTTCCTTTGTATGTGTATATAAACACACATCCCTGCTTACACACACACACACGGAGACAGTTGTTTTTTGGTTTGGTTTGGGTTTTTTTAAGAAAGAAAATACTATATTATGAGAAACTGAAAGAAGCACAGCAGCTCAGTTAAGCGCAGTATCCAACCCTCCTCCTGCCCCTGCCATGTGATCTGAACAGCAACGAGCAACTTAAGCACTGAGCTTAGAGTAAATTTACTTTTCAGAGACAAACGGACTAAACACACACACAAAATCCTTTTGCATCACTCAGCTGAAATGTACATTAAAAAAAGAATATCATAAAGCAGCATTTATGAAAGCTACTTTTGGTTAGCAGCAGTTGGCCATTGTCAGCGCAAATTCATTTTTTAAAATCAACATTGCTTGAAGGATTGACATTTTGACTGTTGCTACCTTTCCTGTCCAAATCTGGCTGTTAAGAGGTGGGTCTCAACTCCCTGAATGCAGCAGAGTGAAACCCAGCTGCAGGTAAAATGCAAGAACCAACCCTGGCCGAGCACCAGAATGAAGAACACAATCGCATAAGTAAGTGCAACACAAAAAGTGCCATTGAGCAGCACCATAATATTTACAGTAGTCCTATGGAGGGCGTTAAGATTCAATTGCAGCTATTATGGACTGGGGAGATGTATGCGAGGGGATTAGCCAAAACAGGACAAGAAGACTTCTCCAAGAACAGCAAGATACATTATCTCAACAGATGACCTGGGAAAGGATCAGAACCATAAGCAATACACTGGTAAAAGCTGTATGCTAAACTTCATGTTTAACACATCAGATAGTAATGCGTAAATGCAATTCAGACATCAAAACAAAGTGGCAATAAACTGCACAGCCTAGGAGCCATTTAGCACCTAACTTAATGAGACTTTTCACTTGATTCTGGGAATTTCGGGGGGGGAAGGGGCAGTGGGACTAATACCAGAATCAAAAACTGCCCTGGCTGCTGAAGACATAGAGCACAGAGAAGGTATCTCTGAGGGAGGGAGGGGGGATATAATAATTGTGTAGTTAAATAATTCAATAAAACCTAATCTATTGTCTTTTCCATTGTATTACACTTATTAAAATATCCTGTGAGGCTTCACAGATTCTAACAACCAGTACACACCATTGATAATCTATTCTGATAAGACTCAAAGAAAATAGCTTACCCATCACTAACACTGTTTCTCTAGTACAAGACCACCACATTATACTGGTCTTCAGACCTGACATAAACACTGCAAATCTACCAGTAGTTTGAGAGGAATCAAATCCTAACCTATGCAAAAGTCTATAGGTCCTGAATAACAGAACTTTGGGATTTAAAAGATTTCCACATGCAACATCTGATGCGTCAGAACATTTGCCATCACTGAATTAGCAGACATCTAGTCAAAGGCAATATTTGCAAGGAGTTACTGTGTCCAACAGCGCCTTCAAGAAAGAGGACACAAGTATGAAATCTTAGGTCTGTAAAGCGTCTCCCCCTGCTGAAGGGAGGGATTTAAGAGTAGCCTACCCTAAAATGAACACAGACTGACCTATTTCACCACAGTGCTACATGCTGGCAAACCCTAGAAAGCTTTGGCTACCGTATATCTGCTCACACACTGTCATAGTTAAAGCCACGAACACGAACCCTGTTGCCTGTGCTTTGTGGCAACTATACCCTGTGACATAAGCAGGCTTCTGCACTGCCACTTACACTAGCAGGACACAGGGATCTACACAGGCAGGCATTCTCCCTCCAAGTGCTTTGTGAATAGAAAATGCCACAAATAAAAGTTTGGGGAAAGTATGTTTTCAAAACCAGAACTGAGTTAAAAATTGTTACCAAAGGGTTTCCATTTAAATATTCCCATATTAAATATTTATATTTAAAACAAAACAGAACAACCCATCTGTTTGTCAGCAAGGCTTGTGATTCTGGAATGATGTTGATTTCCCTGCCTAAGCTGCCATTTCATCTATTTTGCCCTTTGACATCCTCTGCTCTCCACAGCACCAGGCTCCTGTGTCATATCAAGTCTTTCATGGTACGTTTCAGCTGATCAACCAGAGCTGCTGCACCCTGTCCCCAACCCTCTCTAGATCAGCTTCTGGAAGAAGAAGGGGCAAGAGATACTGAAAGGAAGTTTTATCAACAGCTGCAGCAATCTGGACAATTGACTCATTAAAAAGACATGCCTTCGTCAGGTCTGAACATTGGTGTTGTCAAAATGTTGCACCATTATTTAGCTGCTCTAATTTGACTGGTTCTCAGGTTTCATAATTTAATGAAGTCACTTAGGAAGAAAAGTAATGGTTATTTTGCAAAGCAACCAGTCCGCCTCAATGCCACAGCTTCCTTTCATAAGTAAGGACACAGATTGCCCTGCTGCTTCTCATCACAAAGCCAATTTCCTTATAAAACAGAAGGCTGCGATTTTCAAGTCCTCCCCTTGTGGACACAAAACTGTCTCAGGTGGTCAGAGAGACGGCGTTCAGTCACCTTTTCCCAAAGCGGGGAGATGACAGCTGCTCTCCAGTCCAACAGCGGGCTCTATAGCCAGCCCCCACCTAGCCTCCTGCCCAGCACACCCTAAGGTTATTCTGCACAGGGCTGTTACAGAAACAGTGTGCAGCAAGGTATGAACAGCAACTGCCTGTGTGTCTAATCAGCATGGCAATAGTTAAAGGGCAATATACATCAATTCAGGCTCCTCATCTGTGGTGATGAATTGTGTCTTATTTGGTCAGCTGCAATTCTCTTAGGCAATACATTTTAACAAAGGTCCTTGAACAAAAAACTTTGATTTTTGATAGCTTGTACAACAGGCTGCTCCTTCTGCTATCAGACATGAGGTAACCAAGCAAAGAACTAAATCCATGACAGAAAGGTGAATGATTTATCCCTAAGACAAGAAAGTGAAGGACAACAACATGCAGTCTTGCTAAGGTAACCGATGATACGTTTCCACTGCATAGGTGCAAGACTTACGGAAACTGCTCCGTAATCAAATGGATTTCTTGCTCCAGTGACCTATTACCTTCAGTCATGCTATTCAAACGTAACTGCTGGAGCACAGTCAAAAAGACTGACTTCAAGCTTTAACACTTCAGTCAGTATCTACCACACACCATGGTAAGCCTGCAGGCTCAAGCTCCGTATTTCTCCAGATAAAGAAGCTTTTGGAAATTATCTCCCTCTACAGAAACATTTTAAAAGGCCAAATGAAAAAAACAGGAAGATAAACTTGTATTTAATAATTACTTTTAAGAAGAGAAAGTCCTGCAGACAAAATTTGGTCTGTTAGAATTATTTCAGCTTCATTCAGAGCAGATTTTAGTCTGTCTTTGAAAATGAAATTTATGGAAAACCCATATACTCATTAAAGGTGTCAGGAATTATTCCCCAGATGCTGTAAACAAGCTAATTTAGACTCCCCAAACCTACAACTCTCCTGTCCATCTTACAATGACAACTGTAGCTTCCAATTAAATTCTACTCAATAAAGACTTGGACAAGCGAAATAAAATAAATAAAAAAAGGGTGGTAGAGTGTAGTTTATGTGATTAGACACACTTAGGACAGCTGCCTGAGATTACTGCATACACAGTGTACATGTAAATTTTGAAAAATTGTCTAGTACTGATAAGCGTAACAATGTAACAATCCACGCAAAGTGTGATTTCCGAGTAATAAAGGTTATCTAGTGTTTTACAAGTGGTATCTTGAGCCAGAGTTATCCTTGCCCTTTAAGATGAAAAACTATTAGGGCAAACTCCTGATGTTCCATGGTTTCACAGCGGATGGGAAGGCTGCGTGAAAAACAACAGCCATTTTTAAAAGCCATTTGCAGCCCTCTTTCTGAAATCTCACCTAAGATATTAGCAAGCAGCAAATATGAAAACGGCCTTCAAGAAGTTCAGCTAAACAAAGGTACTTTTCTCCACCCCTAAAACAGCTTATGCAATATTTCAGCCTACAAAGCCCGCTATGCTGAAAATGATGTACCACATACCTAACCACAGATGCCACTCTATGAACTTCAACCCAGATATCCTGCTGTTAGAGCCCAGAGCAATTGGATGTTTCCTTGGAGTGCTCTCCCTCTACCCAGGATTACAATCACAGTCCTGTTAAAAAGCAGCTTTTTATGGCAGTGAAGCAGTTCAATTGTCAAAGGCACCAAAAGCATGAGCAACTTATGAAAAAAAGGCCTCCCTTTGTCAGATTTAGATTTGTTCTCCTCCACATCACCCAGAAAGAGAGTAGCAAATGAGCTTCTCTGACTTTCACAGTAATTGACGATGCTCAGAAGCTGCCAGGAAACCCAGATCCATGAACACCCTAATGACACAAGTTACCTAAATTGAAAGATCAAAGTTTTGGCCATGGGGTTAGGGGATTTATTTATTTATTTTTATTTTCTTTATTTTTAAACCAGTGTTCTTTTTATTTCTCAACCCGTGTAATGGTCTGTACTGCAGAGGTTAATTTTGCCACATGTAGTCTGCATTCCCAGGATCCAGCCTTCACTTTGAATGGAGGTAAGAGGTCAATTAATTAAGAATATCTTAGTTGCACCAGTCCCCCTCTTCCTCATAGCTCCCATCAGGTAGTTCTGGAACTGTAAAGCTCTCCTCCACTTCACTGAGGGCTGCTTAAGTCTCAGTGTCCACCACATTCTTCCACCAAAATTGTATGTTAATTGAAGCAAGCATTCCTCTGAGCTCACAGGAGAGCTGAGGGATACAGCCACGCTTTCCTATCATCACGTTAAACACCCCTCGGCAACATGTTTTTTGCAAGTGACCTGAACTACAATCACTGACTCTTTCAACTCTGAAGACAACTAGGATTTCCCCTTTCAGGAGGAATCCAAAGAGGCTTTGATCGCAGCTTGCAGGCTCATCCCATTTGTGCAGAAGTTATTCTAATGATGGTATCAAGTGAGCAAAACCCCACAGCAGTGAGAATATCTTCAGCATAAAGCTTCTGACTTTTTCAACTCTTCCGAAAGCAGAGCTCATTTGGCAATAAATGAAAGGTCGTACAGAATCTGTTCAAGAAGTGGTGTTTTCCCCCCCTTTCCTTTTCACAATCTTCATGCATATTTTGGATGTGAGAGAGGTGTATTCTTTGGCAGTTGCTTTCTGGACTCCCAAAGAATCGAGGAGACCATAGGACCATCTCCCTAGCTCCACCCACAAACTCTCAACAACAAAAAAAAAAAGGGTGTGTGTGGGTGTGTGTAATGATCCTTTATAGTTGCCCAATGAGGGGAAGACATACATCCTATATAGTTGCCTAAATACTATGAGGGCAACATGTATACAAGATGGCTAAAAGTTAAAGAAAGCTTAAAACTTAGCTGGCAGGATTACAAACTTTCTGTACTCGCCATTGGTTTGCCTGACATCAGCTGACTGTTCCAGTAGTCCTTCACACCAGCAGCAAAGCAGCTGAAATTCATCCCTGATGCAACTCCAGTGAGACTAATAGGTTTCCACAAGAATGAATCAGGCCCTGCGTATCTAAAACCAAACCCACTAAAGTTTCACTGAAGCGAAATTGCAGGAGTACAATCTATGGATAACAGCTGGAGAACATTAACTCTCCCAACCCCCCTCTTTCCTGGGGTTAATTTTTTTTATTTTTTTTTTCCTCTGTTCAGACAGGAAGCAGTCATATACCATACTGCATAATATACGGATCCTGGGATAGAAAGACAAGTAGAAAAGGATTACAAAGAGCGCTCCAAGAGTTTTTTTTTAGCAAAGTTACACTGCCGTAACCCCTTGAGCTGCATTCACATTTTAAGCCACACTGCCCGTGAACTGAGACAGCGGTTTCCTTCCACCTATTAAAATAAAATAAAATAAAATATAATAATTAAGAGTATTTTAAGGGTCACAGCGGAGGGGGTCGTGGCCTGGTTCCCAGCGGGGGTCGCCCAGGCCCGGGGGAGGGGGGGGTT
>NW_009648061.1:1203136-1238701 GCF_000708025.1 Charadrius vociferus
TGCCTGTCGGCACCTTCGTGGCCTCCTCCGACCCTCTGCAGCTCTCCGAAGTTGTCAGAAAGTCACGGCGCGTACAAGGAAGGCGCACAGGCGGGCTGCTCGCCGGCCCTTCCCGGCTTCTCCCGACTTCGAGCTGTTTTCTCCTTTGCGAACAGGGTTCCCACAGACACTCCAGTGAATCACTCCTGGCCTTTGCCACCACATCGAAGAAAAAAACCCAACTGCTTAACATCCCCAAACTAGTTCTTCAGGTGTCCTATAAGTCTGGGGCTTCAAGATGAGATGTTTCTCTTTAATTCAGCTTTCTTAAAAAGCAGCTGCTTCTTTCACCCCAAAACACAGACTCTTTAACCCTCAGGACCACGCGGATTGCCAGGAAAACAGAAGCAATATACACCCATTCAGCGCAAACGTTAGACCTGTCATTGCAAACTCACCTGCCATTACCAACATCATCTAACAGGACATTGCATATCTGAAATGGTGGAGTATGCTCAGCGCCGTAAGGGACAGCACTGGTGGGATTAGGGCCTTTCCCCAGGGCTGCCCACCCTAACAACAGATTTGGGAATCGCGGTTTTCACCACCACGGAGCAGGGGTGGGTGGGAATCTGCAATGCCACTGTCCCACAAAAGGGGCTGGATGACAAGAGGTGCTCTCGAATGGATGTCAGGGTAAACTCTGTGTGTGGACAAGTTAATACCCAAACCCACCAGTCCTGTGAGGATGCTTGCCCCCAAAATGCTAACACTAAACCAACAAAAATAACAACAATAAAGTTTGCTTGAAATAACTATTACACAGATTTCATGGTAATCAGTGGTTACCAAAGGATTTTTGGAAAAGAATCAGATTGAAAAGAAGTAAGAAAAAAAGGATGAAAGTTTGTGGTAGGTGGAGAGACCTTGGAGCAGGCACAGAGCAGCAGTCCAACCTGGATTGACACTGCCCAAAGTTACCCCACCAGCATCTTGCTTCTTCTCAGCCTGATGGCGCCGGCTCTCTGCCTGATGGCAGTTTGGGGTGCGACAAGCGGGGACCCACACCCCAGGTGTCCAAGGGTACTTGTGGCATGTGCCTTAGGCAGTCATAGGGAGCAGCACAGGTACATGTAAATACACCTAAAATGTGGGTTACACAGGTACCGGCAGGAGGTGTGTGCGAACATGGGGGACTCAGATCCCCAGAAGAGGGGTGAGTGCTTGTAACCCACACAGCCCGGGGAGCAGCGTGCCCACAGCCATGCGTGTGAGAGACTAGGACTTGTAGGGATTAGTTATAGAAGGACCTTTAGAAGTTCATAGCTGTTTACTAACATTTTGCGAGGATCTACTATTGTGGTTTATGTGTTGTATTGTTGATACTGATCCTCAGCACACAGCTCACTGATTGCCAGGTCATTACATGTCCTTATTAAAAAGACAAAACCGCTTTAATCCTGATTTGATTTAAACCATGAGTTGAGCAACTTTCCCTGCACCACACTATGATCTTATGTACAAAAAAGTCTGTCTTCCTAAATATATCACAACACACACTAGACAATTACTGCATGCACAGATAATTCTGAGCAAATTACATCTTTGTCAACATATGCAAATGGCATATGAAACTGCAGAGGCAAAAGCATCAGCACTGGCAGCACTAGAGGGAAAGTTTCTAAAACCTGAAGTTTTGGAGATGGGAGGTTAACTTAAAAAGAAAATTGTGCATTTTCATTAAGAGGTGGGCTAAATACCTGAAGCTGAAATGAGTACCAGCAGCACAAATGACTGACAAGTCATCGGGCAACATTCATTAGGCTCTAGTTCCATCAGATGCTGGTCAGTTATGCTCCCCCTTGTGAAAAAGTTTTGGTCCTGATTCAAGATGACCATACACGCCCTTCAGTGATGGTCTGAGAAAATATTGCCTTCTGGGGTCAGACTCATCAAACGAGCATCCTAGGTTTTTTGAAAGAAAATGTGAATTAGTGTAGAAATACAGTTTTCTGTAATCAAAGGTTAATTTCTAACCACTGATATTAAACAAAGTTTGTACTGTGCCAAAGTGGGCAGGCTTTGACACAAGTGTCTGCTTTTAACATCTTCTGTTTTCTGAGAGCTACCTGTTCAGGGGGTGGGGGAGAAGCAATCTGCCTGCTGTAAAATGGTAAAAGATTATGGTGCGAGGTTAATGTTTGCCTCACATACAGGCCCACAGGCTGCCAATGAAGACATAGAACCAAGTATTTTTTTTCCTGCCACGTGGCTCGTAGGGTTTGAGAAACCCACCCCAAACACTTCCTAGGAGCTCACCTAGGGAGAGTAGGAGGTTAAAGAAAAAAACCTCGGGCTTTGTCTGGGTTTGAAGTAAAATAGAACCAATTCTATGACACCGCATCTGACCTCTGTCACTCAAGCCCTCACCTCTGACTCAGCGATGGGCAGTTGTGGCTAATGTGCCCAGTCATACCATCCTCCCCCCAGCGCTACCACGGGACGATGCTAGTCCCCAGCTGTGGGAGAGCACAGGCAGGCTGAAATCAACACATGTCCCCGCTCCATGTGCAGCACAGCTGCGCTTCGTCTTAGCCTGAAATACAGTGACGGGAGTAGCCACTGCAAACCACTGCCTGGGCAACTTCTCAGCTCCTCACGGCATGTCATGTGCTGTGCACCTCGCGGCAGTCAACCACCTGAAAGGTTTCCTGGGGGGGTCAGAGGGCCAGGAAGCCCAACAATCCCACTTCTAGAAGGCTGTGCGTTTCTTGCAGCAACCTTTCTTGCATATAAGAGAGAAATTTCTCAGAGAGATTGGAAATATAACCTCACATAGACCCAAGTGCATAGCTGTACGTAAATAATTTTACTTGATTCAGAAAGAACAGAGCCTCCATGAGAAGGAATATAGCAGTTTCCCTCCAAACTCAAAATTTGATGCACCACAACTAAAATGAATCCATTTGCCAAGGAGTATTTTTGCTCATTAAGAACAGCATAGACTGGTGCTTTGTGAGACAGGAAGTTCAGCTGGTGAGGGAGCCCTGTAAAGAATAAAGACATTAGACAAACAAGTTACCACTCTGTCAAGTTTATGGCATAAATCCTGGGAATATTCTGACACGACCAGAACCAAAAGAAAAGGAAAAAAACCCCACCAAACCAGAAAAAAACCAACTACCCACAAAAAAAAAACAAACCACAAAAAAACCCCACAAAACAGAAAAAAAAAGCCTAGAGAGAAAAGAACATCTTGGTTTAGAAGATCTGAATTCAGCTTTCAGATGAAGGACTGAATATTTCTGCTGTGCATCCTGTTATACTCTTTCTACAAGAGAATGAGATGGAAGGCACATGGAGAAGCAATAAAGTGCAAAACTCATTTTCATACAAAGACATAAAACTCTCAGCAGAAATGTATTCATCACAGACAATTCTACTGACAATGGGCAACCATTTTGTGCAAGGCATTTAGGACAGTCAGTATTGGATCTTCATAAGTCCAAAAGCATCAAGACAAACAGAGAAGTTGGGAAACGTTAGTTCAAAGAGGACCTACAAGTTTCAACTAGGACTGAGTCATCTTATAGCCCTTCAGTATTTACCAAATGCTTGGTCCATTGTGGGATTCGCTGTGGGAGTCTGGGAGGCCTATTATGCCTAGCCATATGGTTTGGCACTTAGTACCATTATGGTGCCAGTGGACAAGAACTAAGAAGATATTTTCTTTTAACAGTTTCAGAGATGTTTCACTTATTCTTGGAAAAGTTATGTAGTAGTCTTTTCCTTTTTTTTTTTTTTTTTTTCTCCTTGTCTTCCAGCTGGTCAGTAGCTTATATGTTGAGACTATCCAGCTTGAACAACAACCATAGTATATTTACATATAAATACAAAGGACTGGTAGAAGTCTCTTGGCTGTGACTGAGTTAAGCTGCCAGAACCACATCATATAATTCCTTTGTGAAACTCTTTACAATAACCCTTTAAGATACCATAGCCTTCAAAACCGTCCAAAGAATCTGAAATCACATCAGTTCTGCCATCATTTCAATGATCCATGATAAAGTGCTTTCTGTAAGGACAAAAAGCACATCAGTTCTGCCATGATTTCAATGATCCAAAGGAGATAAAGTGCTTTCTGTAAGGACAAAAATAACTTTTGGGTTTATTGCCTGTTAATGTAAGCAGTATGAGCCCACCTAAGAGGGGAGGAGATGGAGTACTATCAACTACTGGTTTTGCAAGACTGGGGAAGATTCACTGTTACGTGAGACATGCCTTCCTATATTGCCACTTTCCTTCTTCATGAGGAGACATCAATGCATTTTTCTTACTACTTGTATCCTGTCCCAGTAAGAGGAACTTAGAAATTATTAGGGCTAAGGAAGAACAAGAAAGCTATGGGCCAAAATGTTTCTATTTGGATGTGTTGCTACAATCGTTCCTGGAAGTGTTTGTATAACATCTCTGTTCATTACGGGCCTCCCTCTGTGGTGCATTACATGTCTCATGATGCACCATTTTTCTGTTCCACGAATAAAACCACAGCAATTTTGGAAGAAGTAGCCAAACAAAGGGTTTTGGATAATGAAAAAAAAAAAAAAAATTGAAAGCAACTGAACTATTTCCATAAAGCATCCTCACAGCAATTCCAAGACCAAATAGTTTGGCTCTGGAATTTTTGCCACAGTTGTTTTTGGTGGGTTTTCCTCTTCAGTTTTAGTTTAAGCTTTACTCTTTGAAATAACAATAAACAAAAAATCAAAAACTTCCAGTTACTTCCAACTAGCTTTATGTCGAACTTTAGTTTAAAAGCCATTTGTATCCCAGGCCTTCAAACTCCAGCAACAAACCCGAGACTAGTTTCCTATTTGGTGTAGGAAGCTTTGATTTTTCATACTTGAGACATTTTAAGCATTTGTTTTCACACTTTGTATTTAAACAAAATGATGAAAAAAAATAAGTATCCTTTTAAAGACAGCAGGAGCCAAGTAATATTTTTCTAATTAATTCTACTTTTACATCACCATGTTCATATGGCTGCATATATTTTGTGAATGCTCCATGATAATATCTGTGTTGACTGCTTTTGGGCATTCTAAAGTGAAAAAGAATCCAAAAGAAATTTGACTAATATGTTGCTGGCAACTTAAAGCAATTGTAAAAAGCATATTGTTTTATTAACTACAAAATGACCCATTAATACTACCTACCTCCTAAAGGAAAAAAAAATCTGGATTATATTCATCATTATAGATTAAAGTTATGGTCTCATCACTGTATGACCTGTGAGTATGTGCCTTTTTATCATTAGTAGCCTTAGTATAATTATGAATGACTTGATCTATGTGGGTAAAATGCTGCAGGGTCTAAGGATAGCTCTGATTGTATTTTAAAGGGTAGCTTTTAGTAGAGCAGATTCTGCTGGCTGAGAACTCTCATAGCATCCCCTGACATGAGGTCAGGCTGCTCCAGCCAAGCAAAGGCTCTGGTCCCACAATGACTTCAATGGGTCTCGTTAAAATGCATTAAATCAAGCAGATGCTTACGTACTAGGACACTTTGGACTTTATCGAGTTTGTCTTATGATAGGTCCTGATAGGACCGTGGAACAGATGAAGTACAGGCAGTTCTATCAAATAAAGATCCAGTTTTATTTTAAACTTCTTTCTGAGGTTCAACTAATTCAAGTCCTAAGTAAAAATATTTCAAGCAACCTGAGATTTTAAGACATTTTTGCTCATTTTTTTTCATTTTTACAGGAGAAAATCCTCACTCAGACCTGATTTTTCCCTTCTTCCAACAACAAAAGCATTAAATAAAGTTCAGACTGTGCTGAAACATGTTTTACATTACATGTAAAATCTGTTGAAAGGAACAGTGAGTTTGCAAAGTCAAGCTCTTAAGCCTCAAGTGTTAGAAAACACAGGAATGAAGACTGTGTGCAACTCTAGAACCACCATCCTGAATTCCCCTGCCTTGTCCACAGTACACCTTCCACAACAAACAGGGCTGGGGCCCACAGCCAACGCTGCAAAACCACTTCGTTCCCAGAAGCAGTTTGTGATTATGTAAATTATGGCATTATAATGCACAAGCACAATGGAGACATAGTAGGATTGTAGAAGCAAAATTAATTCTGGCATTTCATAGCTTATGTCTGACCTTGCGATTGTAATGTAGGGTTTTTTTGTTGGGTTTAAAACACAGGGCTGGCTGCTGCATTCTCCAAGAACTAAGCAAAGAAAGAACTTAAGAAGATCCATTGCCTCATCTCGTTGACATCTATAGCGATCATTTGCAGGGTTGGAAGCCTAAGCTCTGCTAAACTCACTGCTGTTAGTTGGACCAAGAGAAGCACTTATGGCAACGGAAGGTTTTCCAAGCACCGTGGTTGTGTCTATGCTGTCCTTCCTCTCAGGACCCTGGCTGCAGCACACCATGCAGCTGGTGTGGCCAGGTTTCCTTTCTGTGAAAAACAGCAGAGTGAGATTTGTGCCTTGGTTGCACCTAGCGGACACCCGCACTGTGGACACTCCCCGAACAGGGTTGTGGACAAGCTCTGGAAACCCCTGTCTAGAAACAGCCTGAAGGAACGAACACTGGGGAAAAATAAAGCATTTTTTCAGCGATGTGTATCTTCTCCCTGGTAGTGGCAGGTGCTGCCGGATCATGGGGTGCTGGACCAAGGACACTGCATTAGACCGAGCTTCTTCTGACCATTGCATCTCTATAAGCACTCTTTCTTCTCCTTTGACCTTGGTCCGCTACCCATACAAACAGTGTCACACCACACGCACACTGATGCCTCATTTCACATCCTTTCTTCACATCTGGCTAGCTGTCGTCTCAGCTTCTTGGGCCCGATTTATCCCAGATAGCTCACTCAGCAAAGCTTCCTTCCACCCTTCTGGTCTTCCCTTCCTGCTTCCTTCCTCTAGTGTATTCCCTCCCAAGGCAGTAACCAGTAACCTCTCGCACTTCCACAGATTTTTTTTCCTCAGCCCTAATCTCCTCTAGCTTCCCTCATTGGTGATTCCTGAACCAACTGCTTTCTTCTGGTCTCTTGCTGCTGCTACCGCCAGTTCCATTCTTCTGCCTCAGACTGATGTTAATGCAAAACATCCTAAGAAAATTTGCAGCCAGTGGCTCTTGAATTGTTCAGCCCTGACGGGCTCCCTCCCAGTTCTTTCTTCCTTTAGCAAGGAGAGGCAGCACCATTTAGCCACATGAAGGGGAGTTTCACCAAGTTTCTACCAGAAAGTTTTGTTGTGTTTCAGAGCTTTCTGAGACATCACACCTGAGTTGTCCAGCCTGCAGCCAAAATGCCTCATTTTCCCTTGGTGGTGTTACTCTCCGCACAGCCAGCCTGGACTTCCTTCAGATCCTGGCTTGACTTCCCCCAGTTTTCAATGAAGAATTCACAGATAGCTCTGCACGAGCTTCACTGTGGGGAAAAAAAGGTCTCTGATGCCCCTAGATCTCCTCACAGGCCTGGCAGAATCATATCTTGCCCAGTCACTGGGTCACCCAGCTCACAGATGGAGCTGGACTAGGTTTCCTCTGAGGCAGCCTGCACCCACTGAGAGCAAGCTGTGTGCCTT
Organism: Charadrius vociferus; assembly: GCF_000708025.1. Classification (NCBI taxonomy): domain Eukaryota; kingdom Metazoa; phylum Chordata; class Aves; order Charadriiformes; family Charadriidae; genus Charadrius; species Charadrius vociferus. The sequence goes on from NW_009648061.1 coordinate 1,210,723, forward strand.
CTCCCAAAAATAAAGCCAACAAATGGTGCCCCTGCTGTCAGTAATGCTAATGCCACTCCACCACCATGCCCTGCACTCTTAACCGAGAACCAGAATTTGGTTTGTAAACAGCAGTGTGGTACTCTGAGAAAAACAGGTGCTTGAAGAAGCATGCACAAGAAGCACTTTCAATACTGTAAGCTGGACTTCTGGGCTACAGTGCAGGAGAAGCGCATGTCTATGTACACATCAGCATTTACCCGTTGAAACAAAGCTAAGGGGTGAACACCAGGCATGAAGCCACAGAGGACACTGATGACAGCTCTCCCGATGCAAAGGAACAATTTGAGCATCAGCCCATGAAGAGCATGTATACTTGCCCTTGCACAACAGGACAGTCTTGTTTGTGTGGTCTGCTGGGAGGTTCTTCACGTAATAACAGAGCACGTTCTCTCCGCCCATGGCAAACGTTCCAGTGGAGTGACTCGAGCACACGGTGCATCAGGTTCGGTGAAAAGGCCCCCTGCCTCCTCCAGTTTTCATCCCCCCACAGACAGCTTGCCTTGTCCCATATGTCCATGACTAATTTGGAAATTTGCCATAAGGACAGTGTCCACATGTAAAGCCAGTACAATTAGCATGCATTTGATATATCCAGAAATGTTATGAGCCACCATCTAACAGGCTAATTTCTGTCTTAATTAAGTCAGTCAATTGCTTCTGGGAAACAAAGTGTCATTGCTTCATTTCTAATATTCAGATCTATTATTCTAAATATTTTTGCTCATACATATTAAATCACTTGCACATGTCTTTCATAGTTAAGAGAAATATTATAGGGATCTTATTACAAAGTGAGCCAACAGCTGAAGCATTGCTTTTCAATTTGATTTTCGTTGATACTCCTGTTTTGTGAGACTCTGCCCTTCACCACACAACGAGCCCCTCACTGATGGCTCCAGGAGGAGTCTGCCCATTTAATTTCCACAAAACTTGGCTTAAAGAGATGTGTGATGACAGTGCAAAGAGTGCAACAGACAAGGTCAGATCCTTTCTTCAGGATCTGATGGAAAAAAATGAAGAAGCGGCCTTCATATCAAGTGGCAGATTACAGGAACTGGGATCAAGTACCAAACTCATCCATTTCCCTTGGATGGAAGATCAAATAGATCAAGCAGATGGTGACAGCAATCAGCAGAGGAGTGGGGGACATGAAACTTTAGATCCCATGTTGAAATATTGTCTATTACTGAGGTTCTGGATATTTTCTCTTTAGATGTTTTTTCCACCCCACTGCCTTCTCTTTGTATTTCAAAATCTAATATTTTACTGCTTAAATGAATATAAAAGTTAATACCTTAAATTAAGACTCTTTGCTTTCAAAGCTGGCATCTTCCAACCACCATAGAAACTGCCATGAACAGTTTAAAAGCCTTTAACAGATTTCTTCTGGCAGATTTTGCTGTCAGTGCTCAATTTTTACCATCCTGAATTGTGCGTTCTCCTATGTCAGAAGTCACTGCTTTGTACCCAAAATAGCTTAAAACCTGAATGCTACTTCCTCAGTCACATCTGGTCGAGGTGCCAGGTATTCACTTAAACCATCAATAAATGCAGAATTTTGTTATTCACTGGAATGATGGGCATCCAGCAAAAAAAAACCCTATTGTGCTTCACACCAGGTTCACTGGACGGACATTACAAATAGGTGAAGTACAGTGGGATATTAAACTCCCATAGCCCTTCGTTGAAGGAACATGAGCCAGAGTCTTAATCTAAAGCAGTTTCTAGGAGAAATAGCGAACTTCAGCTTTCTCCTTCAGGTCATAATGCTGCAAGATACTTAAGATATACATCACAAGAGCAAGTCCCAAAATGCAATCTTATGAGGCCCTTAAAGTAGTTATTCTCACCAAAACCAGTGGACCATCAAGACATTAGCAGCTAAATATGGTCTAATCCAACAGGGAGCACTTGAGACTGAGCCATCAGTCAGTCAAGGCTCAGAGACAGACCAGACTCAGACAGCCTTGCCAGCTCAGTCTGTTGTTCCATGAAGATGCTACAAGGTCGGTTGCAAGACTGCCACATCTTTGGGAGCACGTCCTTGTGGAAGTCGTGGATTTTCCTTACATCCCTTCCAGTCTCAAACTGTCTCTGTCAACAAAGGTTGATAGGGTGTGCCTACAAAAAAAACCCCACCACTCCTACTAGCCTGATTGTTAGCCATACTCATGAGCACCTAGACAGTTGGCACCTCAACCCTTGGTGTTTTCAAGGGACACCCCCCAGGAGAGGCTGCGTATGAAGGCAGGCTGCTTGTACTGATTGTGGAGTATCCGTCCCACATGTTCAACAGAGACACTGGTCCTGCCCAAGCAGGATATTATTAATTTCTCCATGTTCTTCACAATTCCTGTTTCTTCCTTCATGCCCTCTTTCCCAACAAGTCTTAACTGCCAGATTAAACATAGTGGGTTAATGTAGTCATTATTGCAACTCCTTGATTTTGTAACCTGCTAATTCTAAAATTTCTCAGATGTTGCATTAAGCTACAATCACTAGCAGATTTGCTGAGGAGGACATATCAACGGTTCTTTTAAGTTACTTTTTTCTAATATGATTGCTAAAAGAAAGGAAGCTTGGACTTATACAGTCTTAGAATAATTAGGCCAACTACAGAGCACCCACCCAGACCCTTCCCCACCTGCAGCTGCTTCTGCAGTTTTCTAGTGCAGAAATTGATAATTCAGTCATCCCCAATCTTTCCCATACTGGAAAGCCAAATTACAAATGAAAAATCTCTCCCAAAGTTTCCAGATGTTCCTGTACCCATGCTTACCTACCTGTAACGAAAGGAAAGGGGGGCGGCTACCAGACCCATGCAAGAGTATGAGTTGAGAAGTCACACTGTGTGGTAAAGAAGAAAGATGAGGAAAAAAGTCTCCCATTCTCTTGTTTACTTGGTGTGCTTTTCTTCTTCTTCCTGTCTGATAGCTTTTTCCAGCCAGGCTCTCCTTGCAGTAAAAGCTCAAAGAGGTATCAGCCACATCTGATTTTACCCCAAGTGGATCAACGGTTGACAATATACTCTTGCCACATTTTTCTTCCTATACTGTGATTCCTGTTCAAAATTGCCAGCAGTCTTCAACACAAAGGCAGCCTTATGTGTATACTCATATCATTTTCTGCATGGTATACATTTGGTTTAGGACAGGGATTTTTCAACTTTTCATTGTATGGATCATCTTTCAATATGGCTGACTGTCGTGTCCTACTCCTTTGCAGCAGCTAAAACAACTCCTTAATCAAATGTAAATAGTTCACACTGGTAGCTCTTTGCATGGATACTTTCCCCTTGCTATAGTAAAACCTGCTCACAAACACACACTGTGTGTGGCACAAGCCTGGACGCTAGGCCACGGCCTGACCTTCATCTTTGAAGGTGTCAGTGGTCTATGCAGTTCTCCTTGTGATGGCCTCACACTTCATCATTTGCCCAGCGGGGCATATTTAGGCTGATGGCCAGAATTCAGCTTGCTAGGGCAACTGTGCAGTGCACATTGACCTTACTCGAATGCCAGTGAATGTGCTGGATCTTCAACCACCATCACCTTTAAGACATACTTTTCTGAAAGTTTTCTACCATCAACAAGGCTACACAGTATCCAGAGTTGCGTTTTCTGAGTTCACAGAGTTTCACTGAGTTTCACAGAGTTTCCTGTGACTGTTGTCCTTTTACTGCCCCTTTCATTGACAAGGGATCAAGTCAAAGACTGCGAGGAACTTAAGGCATTTCTAAATCCGTTTCTTGGCATTTATGAACTCTGAGGACCGGGCTCAGAATGGTTCATTATAATGAATAAATTAATGAATAATTCAGAACCACTCATGGAAGTCACCCTCAGCAATTTTCCTTCACATCCCATGTACTAAACAGTGAAGACAGCTACAATGGTTGGCTTTATCAGGATGTTAAAGCTGTTACAAGGGTTTAAAAGATAAGAATAGCAGCACACGCAATTTCAAGTAGAAGTTACATTATACATGGTGATATCAAGCCAATGTTCTCATGAAAGCATTCATTTAGTGAGCTTAATGAGGGCAATTTGTCAACAATTTCACACACCATTTGCCTAGAATTCTCCAATGTAGCATTTCACTGTGCGCTCCTCCCCCCCGAATAAACTGCATGTTGTATACAGTTTTGCCTATCATTAATCATCTTTTCAGCACTGCAAGTTCAATGCTGCTTTCCCAGTAGGAGACCAAGGGAGCAACCTAGCCAAAAGAGGGAAAAGTCATGGGAAAAGAAGAATATAAATGTTCACTTAAACAAAAAAAAAAAAAAGACAAGAGCAAAACCCCCAAACCTTAGTCGGACCATCCCCTTCTGCCCACAGTAACTGCTTCCAACAGCAACTTTTGGAGCTCTGCTTTTTCCATGAATTGAGCATAAAACTACTGAATCCAAATGGGGCTTCTTTGAGCTTAAAAGTTCAAAGCAGAGGCTAAGACCATCAGTCAGTTTAAAATAAAATAAAAAAATAAAAAAAGCAAACCACTCCCCACTCCCATACTGTCCCCAGCTTCTGGAATTGTTGCCTTTTTTTTTCAACCAGGTCCAATTCAAAGATGACTCCTTCTAAAAACTCCTAAAACATGTATTTATTGAAACTGTATATGCAAAAGGCTTAATAAATAACTAACTTAAGAAGCCATTACTGTTGATTGTCAGCATTTTTCTGCTAACCAAGATGCCTGAGGGAAAAGCAGATGGAAAGTAATTAATAAGACCAAGAGTGAGGTTTGCTGGATGTAACTGATACTGTTGGTAAATCTGGGACTCATAAATGATTCTCCTCAATGAAGGGAGACAGATGTTTCTACTATTTCAGCAAGGAACTAGCAGAGAGCAAGTAAAAATAAAAATAAATTTTAAAAAACCCCAACAGCGAGCCCATAAATAAGCAATGTAACTGGTATCACATACTTCCTTCTTTTCTCTGACGCTCCTGATAAGATTGAAGAATTTGAGAAGTGTGGAGAAGGAATCCTCTGGAATGATCTTGTTAAAATAATTCAATATGCCAACAACTATAACTTACTGCATCCTATGTGGACTTGTCCAGTGGGAATATGGGCAAAAGAAAGCATTACGTTTGCTTCTGATTACCTGAACTTTTAAAGAAGTGTTGGATGAATTGCCGTTTCTGCAATATGTTATATCTTATGCTTAAACAATATTGAAAAGCTGAAACGGAGTAAACCAAAAAGGGAAATAGGTGGACCTATATGTTTACCCTTAACATAGGATCCCTCCCTGTTTAGGGAAAGGCATTTTAGGAAGGCTGTGAGAAGGAGGTGGGGGACAGGGGCAGCTGTACTGAGCATGTGTGAAGGGGCAAGGCATGACTCAAGCTACAAAGCATTTCCACTGAGGCAAAGTGCTGTTGTCATCTGTAGCGGCAGCATTTTCAACCCAGCAGTGCTCTGTTTCACTAACTGTGCTCTCTCCTGCCAAAGGTATGTGAAAGAAGGAGGTTGCTTTCAGAGCTGCAGCAAATAAAGATTTTATGCTTTCCGCCTTCAGCAATTATCAACAAGAAGGTTAAATGAAACTTGGTTTAGTGTATGCCTGTATGCATGTGAGAAACACACGCAAAGCCACTCCTTTTAGAATTCTTATGTATCTGCTTAAAGGTATGTGTGTTCCTCTGAATACGTAAAAAAGAAAACAACCCGACTTTCAAAACTGCCAAGAATACTTGAAAATATTTCCCCAAATATGATACTGCACCTGAACGAATCAAGTTAAGATGTTCCATCTCAGCTTCTGTTACCCTTCAGGCTTCTGAGAGCTTTTTGCCCATAGGGAGAAAGGATAAAACCATACCAAAAGATCAGGGAAACTTTTTGTAAAAAATCAACATTTCTAATACTTTTCCTTTTTTGACTGCTTCTTGAAAACAGGCAAAGAGCTGTCAATGTTTCAGAAAAAAAAAAAAAATAGCCTGCCCTCCCGATCCCAGGTATAAACCTGTTCAGATTAGTCAAATAGGAGCTATTACAGAAAATATACAAATGTTGAGCTTTTTTCTGTTTCCTTCTAGATTTAAAATCTTCTGGCTGCAGTAATACTCAGTAAGCAACATTCACCACTCTCAAATTTGATAAAGTAATTGTTTAGAAGCTCCAGATCTGACCTTTGAAAATGTACCTCTGTCCACAGCTTACAGTACGGTTAGAGTTGGAAAAGTACTGTAAAAATGACATGAAGATGACATAATATGGCCGGTCACAGAAAATTTAATTTGCTTAATTAACAAGGTCAAAGGCTTTTTCCTTCTCTTTTACTCCTACGTCACAAAATTCAGCGTGGCTGAAGGGCTGCAGAGAGCATTTCTGTGTCAGTAGGCACTACAGGGGAAGAAAGATCGACTTAACATTTTGTCATGTAAAGTCATCCTGTGAACATTTAAGAGCTACCTGGAAAATTCTGGAAGCCTTGGGCTATATTAGCCTTTATCAGCAGAAACCTCTGTGGGCTCAAATCGTTCTGCAAGGAGGACCTGGGAGAGCCACAGGAAGCTCCAGCACCTGCTCCACCAGCAGCTTCTCCTGCCACAGACTGAGGACTACTCTTCACAGTTTCTTCCCTATCATATATCTGCCCCTACAACACTTACCTTCCTGCAGAAGATAGGTCATCCTGACCTAGAATATCTGCAGCTACACAGGCCACATCTTCTGCTTAAATACTAAAACCCAAACATCTAAGGAGTCCAAGGTGGGAGTGCATCAGTCTTAGTCAACGTTTTGACTTGTTTAGTTACTACTTGGTGAAATATGGACACCATCTTAAGGATACATCACATGGAAGAAAGTGGATAAAAGGCTATGATGATGCTTTTGTCTCCATGCAGTCCCACCAGTAGCCAGCAGAAAGTCTACAAATATATGCAATTGGAGGAGCAGAAAGAAGACTCCAACCTCAGCTCCACACATTTCAAAGCTATTATTTTGAAGTGATCAAGGTGTGGGAACCAAAACTTTCTTGAAAAAAAAATAAATCAGAAAGGCAGTCTCAGGGGTCCCTTTCATGAAAAATTAAACTATACCTTATGTCAGTTTTGTGGAACTTGCTGCCACAGGAGATCATGGAGAGAGACAGCATTTGTGGATTCAGAAAGGATCACACAAATTTATGGACAACAGATCCATAAACAGAAAGGGACTGGGAGGGAATGCACCCTGTAACATCCCTCATCCAACAGTGGTGGACCTGGGGCAATGCAAGGGCAACGGACCAGAGGAAATGACTAAACTTGCGTGGTCTCACTCAATAGCAACTGCAGTTATTCGTGCTGCTGAAGAGAAAGTGTACTGGGTGAGACAGCCCACTGGTCTGATTTTGTAGAGCATTTAGAGTATTTATGCCCTTTTGCTCAGGCAGTTAATTTCTGTCCTGCTTGCAACTGCACCATCAGAAATCTACATGACATTCAGCAGACACGCCTCAAAACTATTGAAGCATGCGATCATGCTTTGTGTACTGGATGGAGCTGGGTTAGCATTGATGTATTATGGGCAGCCCTACAGTTATTTCATTATTTCAGAAGTCTGAAGAAAAGCAGTATTGTAGTTTTATGTCCTTTTATCCATGCTCCCGTCTGCAATGATGGTGGTGTCAGGCACCAGTCTCCTGCTCAAATCTAGCGTCTCAGCCCTATCCACCCCCACATTGCTGTTCCCTAGTGCATACTTGTGACAAACTTGGAACAACATCTGACCTTCAAGTCCTCTATCCACATCCCTGCTGCCTGCCAACAAATTCTGGCTAACACTTAAAGAAGATATCTCACCACTGACCTGGCACCCTGAGTTATCAGCCTACAGTGAGGCCCCTGCAGTTCAGTAAAACAGTGCTCTCCAAATACCCCAGGACTCCTAACCCTGCACGCTTGCACCCCACGTTTCTCAGAGCAGTGCAACTCAGCTTTATTATTGCATCATTATTAATTTGAAGTATGTGTGCTCTTTTGCCTTGAAAAATAAAAGAACAAGTTGAATTCAAACAGTTAGAAAAGTGCAAGGGAATATCAAAGACAAAGCTTAACTGTCAAGGGCTCTCTCTAAGTGCTTCACGATTTCAGATGGGTTGGTGGAGGCGAAGTGACTGACCTCACAAACTATCTCAGCACTGGCATGCCCTGAAAAGCTACACCACCTAGAGACAAGTTTCTCCTTATTCAGGATGGCTGTCCCTGCTCCAAGCCTTTCTGAAGGCTAAACCTTGTTAATTGTATACCTTTAGATAAGACATTTATAAAATTATTGTAAAATTTAGGAGTCCTCACAAAAAACCCAACCTGGGACAGTTAACACATTACAGTAGGACTGGCTGCTTAAGTAGATACCATTGCTTTTGGGCTGTGTCCCTGCAAGGTTTGAAAAAAAACCAACGTGCTATATTATTCAGGTAGAGGAAAGGAGAAACTTAAGTAATCTTCCAACAGAAATCGTAAGACTGGTAAGAGTCCCAGAAAGTCACCTGGGAAAGGCAGGGATTACGTAAGCTGTTCCTGGCCCATGCTTATCTAATCCAGTTGCAAAGACTTTTGGTGATGAAGACAACTTCTCCAGTACTTCAATACCCTAGCCATGAGAAACATTTTCCTAGTATCAAACTTGAATCTTCCTTGCTGCACCTCATCAGACTTTGCTCCATCCACTGTGGACATGAAGTGCTCACATATGCGAGCATAGTTATCATACCTCCCGCTCAGACTTCCCATCTCTGAGATGAAAAAAACCCCTCTTTGTTACGTCCTTCCTTGACAGAAATGTTGTTAAGAGCCCTGATCATCCTCACAAGTAGTCTTGGATTTTCAGTCCTTAGTCTGTAAGCGTCTCTCAGTGCAGCACCCAGAACTAGGCACAATATCCTTGTTAAAACCTTACCAAAACCTGACCATCCTGCGCAGTGTTGGGAGCTACTTCACATGCAGCCAACGCTCCATTTCTCCCTTGGACTTGTGGGCTCTGCCTTTTATGCAGCAGTTCAATATTGCTGATTTATGTTCAGCTTTTGACCTTTCTATAGGCAATGCATACAGGCACAGGCAGCTGTGTTCTCTTGCCTGTTTGAATTGCTGTAGCCCTGGTAGAAGTGATAAATAGACTGTTGTAGATTTATAGTCAGTTAGCAGATGACTCAAAATTGCACGGAGTTCACTTTTATTTCTTCTTTGCTTTATCAACAGGCTGGAACTCCGCAGGGTTTGTAAATTCCACAAACTTTTCTGTCCTTCTTGAACTTCAGTAAAAGTGCAGGTCAGGCAGTGGGGGTCCTTCGTACAGAACAATGCTTATCCCTACATGTGTTCAAAAAAACAGTTTGCATGAACTCAAGAGTATACAGTTCATACGGAACTACCTCTTTCTTCTTTGAAAGAAGAAGACTCAGCAGTCTTGGATTCCTTGAAGGGTTTAGCTACTCAAGTGATCCCAGTTACAGAAGCAGATTGGACGCATCAAGCAACATGGAATAGAAGGAGACTCAAGACTGGAAAGAAAAGTTAGTCTATCTCATATTAAGAGATAGACTTCAGATTAGCATGCTTGAAGCTTAAACTCCTAAATCCAGCAATTAGCACAACGAAGGCACTGGGATGACAATGTTTCTAGGAAATTTGATCATTGTCTGGATGGTAGGAACAAGCATGAGAGAAATGCTTTTAAGAAACTTAGAAAACATTCTTGGAGTCAAAAACTACAGAAAAGAAAAAACAAAAGACAAAGGAAAAGACAAAGGAAAAGCGAGAAGAGACAAAAGAGATAATACAAATAAGGATATCTGAAAACAGCGATATAAAACCCATGAGGCCTATTATTAAAATAATTCTTTGAAAAATTAAGATAATATTTCTTGTATTACATAAACAGAAAAAAAAATTGAACTGTTCACAATATTCTGCACTCTTTGAAAACAGGAAAAGGAAAATGTAAAAATATTCTCTAGCTGGAAGAGAAAAGCTGCAACAGTCTTTACCAAAATACAAAATAGCTACTTTAAAATTACAGTGGTTGTTCACCGCCAATCTTAAAGTTACAGTAAAAAAGGATTCTTATATATTTTTTGATTAAACTTTTCCACTATGCTAAATCTGTAAAGAGTGAGATATTAATAGGATTCCTTATAAGAAAAAAGTAACCTGTTCATTGTTAGAAGGCTTTTTTTTTCCCCAAATACATAAATCAGAAACTTGCTTAGAGTTGATTTTAAGAAGTAAAAATCCACAAGACGCTCAATTCTACCCACTTGCCAATTTAATTTCATATTGATAAGTACTATCGTAATAAAAAAACAAGCTATAAAATGCACCTCTAAAAATGTAAAATAAAATTTGAATTGATTCTAACTAAAGCTAGTGTCACATTTAGTCACCCCCATTAGCATGAACAGCCGTGAAGTTTTTGGCCTGCAAGCAAGCACAGCTTAGGCTAACCCTGCAAATGAAGTTGCTGACACCCACCACCCTGAGTTACTCATGAGGTCATTCTCATACCACTAAAATATTCCTCTGCTGTGGCTGTGGTGATGCAGGAACTGTTTTACAAAATGGTAAACCATCCATACAGTGGAGTTAGACAGGCAACAGAGCAGGAACAGCATCGGACTTCAGCTGAAGTCATCCCTCTTCATGAGTTGGTGCCTCTAACCTCAGCCTGCAGGGAGTCCATCGTGCCCAGAAGAAAGCAAACTGGTGTAGCAAAATGAGAGAAGGAGTTGCAGCGAGGTCCTGGCTACAGGGAAGACCCACAGGCTGTCGGTGCAGCAGGGAAAGCACACCATGGTGAGTCACAGGAACTCATCAAATCTGAGTCAGAATAGGTGCGTGCAGGACTGAAAATAGCCAGAAAGCAAAAGCTACTCAATCTTGTGGAGGAGATGCGATTCGATAGGGTGCAGGAAGAATAGGCAGTTTCTTTGCATTTTGGGGAAGGCAAACTTCCCTCTGCAGTGACCTCCTTACGAATTATTTCAGACCTAGGTACCAGCTCTCTGTTTTCAGCCTTCTCTTACCATTGACTTTTTTTCAGAGGAGTAAATACGAACAGAAGAGAAGGAAAAAGACAGAACCAAGGATGCACTGGTGACTAACCAAGTGAGCAGTGCATGTTTGCTTTTATTATTTTAAATAAACTTGTTAAAAATACATACCCTCAAAATACCCACATTAATATAAATGATTTACAAGAAGCCTCTTACTACTGGACCAACAGCCCATGGAAATAAATAGTCATTACAAAAAAATGTTCCAGTGTTCCTTGCACAGCTATATTACTATTCTTACATCAGGGAAGAAAGGCATTTACTCTTTTATTCAAGAAAATTGGCTCTTAATGCCTTTTTTTTTTTTTTTGGTCCCTGAGAAAAGTGTTCTGCTGGAAATGCTGAATCTTTTGCTTGATTGGGAATTACCTCAGTATTGCTTCTCCTAAGAGCTTACAATTTAAACCACTGTGGACAACTGGCCTAGCGGAAGACTGTGCTGGCTCTCGGAATCCAGTTCAACACACAGAGCTTCTTTAATTATGGAAAGCGCATTTAATAGGCAAAGTCAAGTTGTATGAGTAAGTGTTCTCCAAGCGTTAGGTGAAGAGGATCTCAGGGTAGAACTACCTCAACCAGGCTTTAATCTTCATCCATCTTATTGCCACAGAATTAAATGCAACCACATATATCATCAGAAACCTTTCCCTGTATTAAAAACCAGACAACAGACATTGATTCATTGGGTTATACTGACTCAGTGATGGAAGTGTCAGCAATATGTCTCAGAAAGGGAGCCAAAAGCATGAGGAATAGTTCAACTTATGGGGTGCTGCTGTTAGAAATCTAAGAATTTATGTAAATCAACCCCAGACTTCACTGTGCGGGAAGAGAGGGGAACTTGAACATCACCATGCAAAATGCTGTGGTCCTACCGCATACTCAAGCTTGTTTAGTTTACTGTAATACCCAATCTGCCAATATTAATTTCTTAATGAAAAACTTACATCTGGGAAACTACATCACCATCAAAGTGACAAAACCCACATCCTGCTTAAATTTTATTCACTTGAATGACATTTCCATGGAAAATAACTGCAAAAAGAACCAGAACTACAACAGAAGCAGACAAGGAAAAAGTACTATGTTTATTAAAACTAAAAGCATGTCTTTCTTCAAAGAAGCCAGATCAACATCTTCACCAGGATCTACTCATTCAAAAAACAAAAACAAAACCACCTCCCCACCCGCCCTGAAAACCCACACACAACAAAATCACAGAGTCACTGAGGTTTTCTGTTGAAAATAGAAACCACATTTCTACTGAATACCTCTGATAAAGAAACAGGTCTTTCCGTAGTAGGAGTGAAACAGTTAAATGCTAGATATCCTAAATACTCCCACCTTTCCCTGCAGCTGAAGCTGTCTGCACATAATTTGAGAAAGTTGAATTAAAGGAAAAGAATACTGTATACATAACATGTTAAACTATGAGTATGAAAAGAATGTATGTGAAAATCCTGCATATTTTCTGTTTGCCTTTAATTAGAGATGGATTCCTGATCTTGATTATCCTAAGCAGAAAATCAAGACCAGTCCCTGAAACCAAACAGTCTTCCCTTTGTGGGCCTCCTCTTGATTTATGTAGGGCTTTAAACAACACAAAAAAAACCCCAGAGCTGGGGTTACTGTTCTTTCACATTAGTTGCTTTTTTTGAGGCTGCAGATGGGCCTGTGTTTTAGGATATTTATTTCTTGTTACGCTTTACAGTACGAGAAAATAAAGAGCTGGGAAAAAAACACTACTGAAAGTGATACGCTTTCAAAACCGTATTTTGTTAATCTTTTTAATTATCTTTTGATTAGTGGTCCACCCATTTTAAAATGCTCCTCATGGCAACCCCTCTTGTTGGTTTGGATACTCCTGTGCCACTTCTAAGCAAATCAAAGTCCCCGCTGCAGAGTATTTTGTGACAACTGGTCTTGGCACATTCAGACCTGAAAATAGCACCCAGATACCCTGAATGGATCATTTGACCTAATGAGGCTGCAGTCACTTTGCCACAGGACCTGAGGCAACGATATTTTGGGAGAAGCTGCATTTTCAGGTGTGGCACACGCTCCATAATATGACAAAGTCAAACTTCTAAAGTCGGTTGCCTGTATGGTTCGCAGATAGCAGGGGGAGGGATAGGAAGAAGGTAAAATGATAAAGGGAAATTTAGAAAATTACAATGCTAGGAATAAATGGCATTAACATGGTGAATTAAGGGATTTACCATCACACATTTTAGCTGCCTTTTCTCTTCTTACATACACAGGGAAATATTTGAGATCTGCAGCTCCCCCATAAAACCCTGAATGATTTAGAGTCCTCTTTCTGACCTGTGACTACATAAAGGAAGAAAAGGAGGCTGAAGCCACCCTCTGTTCCCCTCACCCTCCTAGGTAGAGCAACCATTGGCCCTGCCTTTAGGAGGAGGGAGAGAGTGGCTGATCTCGGATAAGCTGCAGTACAAAATTACACTGTCAGCCAGTGCGCTGGAGGGAATGCTGCACAGAAAATATTGACCCACGGGCAGAGGGAACGAGATGTGGCCAAAGTAGGAAACCCAGATCAAGTCAAGACAGAGCAGGGGCCTGCTTCAGCGCGTGGCAGGGTCTGCATTGCCACAAGGGATGCAACGATCCAGCAAGTTGCTAAACTAGTTGTACGTGTTGGGTTACAAAAGCCATTACACAAAATAACCAAGTCTCAATTGCTTTCCAAAGTGAGTGAAAATAGCAGGTCAGTATAAGAAGAAATGTTTCTATCCTGGTCAAATTCTCATTAGCTGAATAGAGAAAAATAGAAAACCTGTTTTGCATTTATGTTTTCTCCTAAAGCCATAGTCTAACACATCACTTTATGGCACTGACAATTTCTGAAGTTATCATGAGATCAGCCATTATATCTCATCTTTGTTTTACAACTTTTTCATCTGTTTCACATTTCTCGGCTCTTTTACACGGTACTTTTAACAGAAACCTGACCACCTTAACAATAGTACTTATACCGTACAACTAGCTCGGAGGATATTTACTGCTCATCAGTGAGAACATATGAGGAACACAAGTCTTAGCAGACTGATAGAGTCTTTGTCATGGCGGATTTCAATCTGCACAGCAAGAGCATGTACCCAGACATGCTACACGAGAGGGCTGTAGCAACGCCAGCAGAGCGGAGCACACAACTCTCCTTGGGTCAGTTGGCCACAGGTCCCAGTTTGTCATTCTGAAGGGTCAATATGGGCAGTTTCTTCTGGAGGTCCACGAACATCTTGAGCCCAGAACTCAAATGTAGTTACTGCACTCTCAAAAAGTTTGTGAAGTTGTTCCCTTAATTTCCTTTCGCAGACCTGCAGGATGGATTACTTGGTTGGTAAAGAAATTCAACCAAATAATTCCGCATACAGGTAACCTCTCATATTTTTTTTTTTATTTGAAAGTTACTTGCAGTTGCAATTGCTTTTATTAAAACTGTATTTCTGTAGATCTTTAATGCTGAAACACCAGATTCTCCTTCAATTACTTTTAATGAGGTAACTAGTACAATTAATCACATCTAACTTAATTCAGTAACCTTGTATAGGCAAGTAACAATGCTTATACTGTCCGTCACTTCCTGGCATGCATACTAGTTTGTTGCTTTACAATACGGCTGTGTGAAATAGTCTGTGTACGATTAACATTGGTTAATCATACACATATACTCATATATATACTCAGGGATGGAAGAATAATGTTTTACATAATGATTGATGCGAAGAAAGGCAAAAGATTTACTTGGAAAGTGTTACTGGGCAAAGCGAAAATAACAAAAGTACATTGGAAAAGGGAAGGCACCAGTCATAATCTTCATTCAAAGTTAAGTTACTGTAATCATTATGAAATTTAAGTCTAAAAGCTGTAGACTATGCCTGACTCCTCTCATGGGCTTACAGATGCACATCACATAACAGAAGGCACAGGAGAGGGAAGAAGCACTGCAGAACTGCATCACAACTTGTATCGCCCTGGAAACATTCAAAGTCAGGTTGGATGGGGCTTTCATCAACCTGGTCTAGTTGAAGATACCCTTTCTGATTGTCGGGGGGTTGGTCTAGATAGCCTTTAAAGGTGCTTTCCAACCCAAAGCAGTCTATGACTCTATGATACTATCACAGGTCTCAAGGACACAGCATGATTTCAGTAATGGATAAATCTGAGACTTCTAACTGTATTGTGTTTCTCTTCCATGAAAAGAAAAAAATATTGTCTCTAAGAAACACCAATGTCATAGACCATTATTAAGGCAAAGTTTAAGTTACCAAGTGGTAATCTGCTCTCTTGAAGCATTGCTGAGGTGAATGGTCTCAAAACTCAAACCATCTTCATTGAGTGATTCCTGTAATGCACATACCTGCTTATCTGCTTTTGAAATCACATTGAAATGAGCTACATTCACTGTGCTATAACAAATGCCTGAAGAAGGTAGATCGTCTAAATTGTATAGCTTCATTTTTAGGCACATGTTGCTATTTAACATCCTGTATTCCCTTACCTAACATTAAACTCCCAAACTCATTTCACCACTAACAATCTCCGCAGAAAAATAACCTCATGCAATACTGCTGGCATTGTAAAGCAGATGATCTCAAGAAGCAACACGCAGCTCTGTTCTTTGATGCACATAGGAGCTGGACAGAAAGGTCTCCCTGAAGAAAGGGATGGTGGACAGGTAACAACTTTATAACAAACTCAGAACAGGTCCAAGGTGTCCAACTTCATCTTTGCACCACCCAGTGCAGGCAGACTTTATATTCCTTTTGTTGCCAGCTCAAATGGGCAGGATGGAAGAGAATGGACAAAAGAAATATGAAGCCACATCATTGCTGTGGTACCTTACCTTAATTTTTTGAAACCCAAAATTGAGCTTTTACCTTGACCCAGTATTCCAGAGGCCACAAGGTGTTACTATGAAACCCTAACTCAGTATGGTCAGTGGCAAAGTCCTTTTTAATGATGAGAAAAAAATATTCAAAATTTGTCTGTAAGAGAAAAACTATGAAAAAATGAATAGGATTTTATTTTTACCTAGATGTTTTACTTCAGAGCAGGGGCTGTGGAGCATTAGAGATCAAAAGAAGTATTAAGAAAAATTCTCATCAGAGACTGCTTGGGATCATCTAACTTTTGCTTGGCCTCTAATTACTGAGGAAAAATAGATTCTTTTCGTAAGTTTTTGTCATGCTGTTTGAAATAACAGCATGTCGTTAAGGACCCTAACAGTGCAGCAGAGTACAACAAAATCAATACCACACTTTCGTTCAGGGGAGTCTGGTGTGTATTTACAATGCTGTGGATGTAGATGCTGTAAAAGCATGCTTACCGTAATAACAGTGGAGTTAGCACACTGATATAAATCTTGGCATTTCACCATTGCGCCCTCGCTTATTTTCACTCTTCTTGTGCAAAATTCCTTTGCATGAAGTTTGTCTCTCTTTCATTACCATGCTGACAGGATCACCTTTCCCTATGAACAGGAAAGAGAAGAACAGCTGAAAGACTTTTCTGTTGATGAGGTTCTTGTAGCCTCCTCACTGACTGTAATCAATTACAAAATGTTTGCAACTTGGAAACTGAAAAAAAACCCTTCTTTGTTACCAGGATGATAGGTCTGAGGTAAGTCAACTGCTGTACCAGGTTTTCCAGCTTGAAGAAATTTTCATCCAAGCACAGTGAGATCAGTAAAGTGTAATGTATGTTTAAAAAACAAGTTACTATTTTTCCTCATGAACAATTTTTTCATTTGAGCAGCTCTTTCTTCCTAGGTGAATTTCAAACACACGTGCCACATACCAAGCACACTGCAAATTATCTATCAGATCTTGTTCCACATACATATGCTCTCACTTATTTCAATAACCATGACAAAATTTGTACATGTCATTTTTTTTAATCACTGAAAGAAATAAACCTGCCTTAAGTCTACTGAAATTATGAGAATGGCTTTGGAGAAAAGTAAGAGGAAAGTGCCTTCTTCTTCACTTATTCATATAAAATTCTCCATATTTTCTTCTTCACACCCTGTTGCTCATTTGAGTAAAATTATTTATTGTAGCAAACCTGTTTTGGTTCATCCAGGACATAAAGAACATTTGTGTAGTTGTCTACTGTGGGAAAGCCAAAGTCTGAGCAACAGGAGACAGGACTCATTAAAAAGTTCAGGTTAAATGACCCATATTTGGGGGATTGGTTTACATACAAGATTTTTGTTTGGTCAACAACGCACAAACAGGCAAAGGCTTTGGTCACATTTGTTTCATCTCTTTGCAGTCTGTGGCAATCAATCAAGAATAAATGATTAAGTTCATTATTATTAACAGTAAGCTCACGGAGCAAATCTTTTTGTTGTAAGTTGTCTGACTTCCATGGAGTTAGCACATATTTATAAGAGAAGACATCCTTTTATGCTTTCAGGGCCTCCAAACTTTCAGAGTACTGGTGGTGGGAAAGGCAAGTTGTTAAATTTATGTCCTGGAATGAGTGCATTTGCTTTCAGCACAGGCTCTTGCTTCCATAGGACAGCCCAGCATTCAAGACTATCCGCAAGTTAGGCATAGGCATAAAAGATGAAACCCAAAATGATATAAATGACAGAGTTGACCATAACAGTCCCTAACTTGTGGGTGCCTGGTTTCCAAGGAGGGATCCAAAATCTAACTCAGATGTTAAGGGTTTTTTTACAGTACACTGCAAGAGTTAAAGTTCTGGCAAAGGAACCCAAACTAGTCAGCCTCTAAGTCAGAAGCTGCCTGAAATCAGACATTGAGTTGAGGTCACTTAAAACCACCTGATAAAAGAAGTACTCATGAAAGGAACAAATGAAGAGGGGGAGTAGGAGTAGGAGGTCAAATTGGCTGCTCTCTCCTGCTCAAGCAGATAGCTTGGCATTAGAAGCAGATGGCTGCCTCTTCCAGTGAACTGACCACAGGTGTCTCCTGAGGGAGGTGCCTAGCAGGAGAAGAATGGCAGAGGTGGCACACTAAACAAAATACCAAGTGGTTCCAGGAGTAGGAAGTCAAACACTCAACTCCTCTCACCCAGGTGAATGTCCATCTCATCCACAGACAGCCATGCCTGCCTCTTACACAGCAGCTCACATTATTTTGTATTCTTCAATGCCGACTTAAGACTTCAGAAGTGTCACTCTACAGCACACCTGACTGCCAAAACAGTTGGCAGATTACTTGGGAAATGTAGGTTTTGGACACCCTAGGGCCAAGAATTGTTGAATCACAGTTTTCCACTTCCTGAGAGAAGAAATGTTGTAGTCACTATCTCAATTGCCTCTCTGGCTCAGCACAGAGAGAACGGCAACCCCTGTTGCATTTGTAGACTCTTGTGGGTTAGGTCTGTTGAGAACATCTACAAAATTAGGGAGGCAGGTGAAGACGGTATAATTTCTTGATCCTAGATATTGACACTAACATAGGAGTTGGCCTGACACTTTGGCTTGTACAGACTGAGGTGCCAAAACCAAAACAGAGAGTGAAGTACAGTGCTTAAGCATAGAGGTTAGGGTCATGCTGAGCTGGACCTCTGCAGATTGATTAGCATTTTCCAACTTGAGTAGAGTGTATGGGCACATTTTACTGGAGATGTTGGTAGGATAACACTGTAGAAAAATGTCACCTCAGTTACACCTACAAAAGCATCCAGAACATCAGATTAGAGAATTACAAGTCCACGTAATGCACTGGGAACATACACAGTTGAATAGCTGCTTGAGATTACCCCCCCAACCATCCCACCAAAGAAAAAAAGCTTCCCTCAAATCCTAAAGAGGTTTTGAAATGTATTTAAATTTTCTTTAAGCAAGGGGAAAATCTTTTCCTTTCATACTGTTCAGCAGCTATTTACAATTAAGCAACTGACGGTATATAAAACAGAGTAGTTGATAGTTACCAAAGAAGACCAACGAGCATTTCTGTGAAGGTATAGTATTCTCAGCTATGAGAAAAATAATACTAGATATTTATGTAATGTTAGATATATGAGTACTGCTAGATGTTTTAACAGTCCCCAAAATGAGACAATCTAGCAGACTTGGCGAGAGAAAATAAAGGTCAGGAACCTGACTCAAGCAAGCACTGATGACCTGCTGGCAATATACAAAACATGCTGTTTTAATGAATTCCACTGCTGGAACAAAAGCTTGGTACGCTTAAACAACCGTGTTTGTTTAGCACAGTTGTGGGCTTTTTTGTAATCCATTTGATGGTGCAAGAGAAAAAGAGGTCAAATCATACTGTGTACAGAAAAGTCATTTTCATTGGACAAATCCATTCAAATAATTTTTGCCTGATTAATCTAGTCTTGAATGTGTAAAGGCATCACCTAAGTTTATTTTTTATGGGTTTCTTTACATTTTGATTGGCCCTGTAACTCAGTCTTATGCAGGATAAAATTTTAAATATGCTGTCATAGTTTCCCTTGCATAAAAATCCTTAGACCTCAGGAAAAGGTTTCAATAGCCTTGTTTAGCCCACTAGGAATGGAAGAGTTATGCAGAGACTTTGCAAATCAGTGTTTAAAAACTGTTAGTGTCTCGTGCAGCACAACACAGCCTGAGGTTCTGGATGTACCATAAACCTATCCTCCCAGTGTTACTGAGAAATTATTGTCAATTGGGTCATGCAGATTTAACTTTGTGATGCACCCAATGGCCAGAGCCAATGCAGTGATAAAACCCAGAAACACAAGGCATCTGGCATGCCTGTGTTCAACAGCCTGATTAGCTAAGATTTCTCACTGTTGCTACCACTATCTGAATTTAAACAAGAAAACTATGGAAATAGCTCCATACTTAGAGTTGTGACCAAACAACTACTGCATAAAGCCAAAGATTTAAGTGAACTGGAACTGTCATAGTCACTGATAGTAGATAGCCAGAATAATTTGATGGATAAAGAAACCTATATTCTACCAAGTGCCTGAGTGACTTGGTTATTAAAAAAACTGATGTTGCAGGTAAAAAGTAAAGAACCTAAGTTAGTTTCATAGTCTTTGAATATTGGGAGTGTATTTCCAAAATAGGACTATCTTCCACATTCAAAACATCCAAATGAAGATAAGGCCGTGATGATCATAATCTGATGATTTTGAATAGTCAAAAATTTTCCTCTTATTAAAAGAGAACCTTTTTCAGGTATTCCCAGTTCTTGAAATACAAACATGGCCATACTGGTCTGCAGGTGTTAAAGCTTGTTTTCACGCTAAGTATGTTAGAAGGTAATTTCAATTAGTTCAGCAGCTAGTGATCTGTCGTTCATAACAGAAAAATCTAAACCAGCCAACACAGTTGATACATATTCCATATAAAGTACCAGGGTAGCACTGTGGTCTAGAAAGCATCATGAACTTCCCGCTTTGCTTCCTATTTTAATCATGATGAACTACTGATATTATGGTCAAGGAGTCTAAGGAAATTGCTGGAAGCAATTACAGTGCCAATTTGCTGGAAATAATGAGAACTTCAATAATTTGTTAACCTACAATAATAGTATTGGCACACATGGACAGCTGTCAGCAGAAATTCAAGGCGGCAAGTGCTATCTACTGGCTGCCCTTATGACTTTGCACCCAACAACCGTTGCTCATCTCCTACTTCAGAATTTTCTCACCTACTATGTTTTCCAGTCATTTTATTTCCTAGTAGCATCAGTAAAGCTCAGTTTATCACATACAGTCTGCCACTGTTGTTCATTTGCCTCTTAAATGGTTATTTTATGCTATTTATTGAACTATTTTATGCTAAAGAAGATTTTTAGGCCTATTGAAAGAGTCAAGAAGTAATAGGTCTGTGCAGCCAAATGGAAATTTTGATCTTGGGTGCTGAATGTCAAGGTAGATGAAAGGAGTAAAAAAAAGAGGAGAGAGCAAAAAGAGGGCAGAAAGACAGACAAAGGAAGAAGCAATTGGGAGGGAGTTAAAATTAGAAATTAGATGAGAAAGCAGCAAAACCCCCCCCAAAAATTACTAGAAGGGCTTAATTGCCTCTCACATGTAAGTTTCCACAGATTCTCAAGAAAATATGAATGCTATCTGCAATTACACAGGCAAACAGAGATCCTTGCTCCAGGCAGCTTCTCTGCAGTCCTGTGCCCTGGGGAGAGCCAGGACCTGCTGGTCTTTCTCAGAACCAGGAGGAAGCAGTGTCTACCCCAAAGAAAGGGTTGACATAAAATATTGCAGAAGGGTCCAAAAGCAAGAAATGTGTCCCGAGACTATCTCAGAAAAACCTTATAGTAAACCAGTAATTAGGAAAGGTATGACAGTGCTCGAGATGGAACTCTGAGAGGGTTTGAGTTTCTGAATGGGACCAGACACTTATCAATGGCTGATGACTACTGTGCTCGTCACAAAAGCTGAAGATTTCCGTGAGCATGAGGAGATACTCCTTCAACAGCTGGTTGGAAGCGTACGCAATTACTGCCAACATCCCATGCTCCATGACACCCTTCATCCCCCAGAAAACAACTGGATGAACATGCTAAGAAAAAGGAGGAAAGTGGCTGACGGACAGGAGACACCAGTGCCTATGGTCAGAATGAGGACCTATAGGTTAGTGTCCCAATAGACTCAGCACCAGCTACGCGTGCAGGAGACAACTGGGATCCACTGGTGCAAGCTGGTTTCTCCAAAGCAGTCTTTCCTTTAGGATAGACAGCAGAGGTACTTATTAATAGAAAGGCCAATCCTATGGCAAAACTGAAGATGAAGCTAAGTATTGCACTTTTCAGGCAGAGAATTAACACAAATGAGTTAACAAAAGTCTGGTTTTTAACTGGGGAAGAGAATAAATATATTTTTTCTACCCTTCTATAACTGTGAGGACAACCAGAAAATGCTTCCAAAATTGATACCATACGTGCAGATTAAAACCAGGCTGCAAGCCAAATCCTCCTCTTCAGTTTCACTGGTGGAGCCCAGCAGACTGCCACAGAGCTACGCTCAAGCAGCAGGGGAAAGAATTTGACCCTTTGACTGCTGCATCAAAAGCAGCTAACTTCCCACTGTATTTGGCGGCCTCAATATTAAAAGTTACAAGTGACTTTGTGCTCAGAAACCTATCGATTTTCTGCTAGGGTAGTTACATGCTGGTGTCCTCCTGCCCTGCTCTCTCTGAAATGACATTCCCACTCCCCCGAGGCAGCATAATTGGCATCCCTAGTATTGTCCCTGTCTAGCCGTGGATGTATTGGACTGTATTAATCACTGATGAAGGAAGTTCTTCCATCTCATCGATACATGAATACGTATAGCACTCTTATGTAAAAAGTAGAAAAACTAAGAACACTAGGATAAATTACTTATTTTGATCTTTGCCACCTTCCTTGCCCTCCATTCACTAATCATTCTCCCAGCACAGATAATCTGTCAAAATAACAGATGACGATTTTTCAGTTGTGCCATCGTTTAACTTCTTCATTATTCCAAATTGTCCAGTTTCACACCTAGGTACTAAAGTATAAAATGCGCTACCAGTCATTTTCAAAGTCAGGTGATGCAAGTGTTAGGGTTTATCTCATGATCACAACTGGTTAAGAATAATTTTTAAGGAACAGAGGCTACATATTGTATGTATGAACAAGAATGTAGATTCCCAAAAGAAGAATATACAGTACTTTGTGGTAAAGCTAAACCTTGAAATGCAAACATTGTTAGTGACGCTTATTTACACTGTGAAATTCTGGACTCTCTCTCTCAGTAGAGACTGAAAACTAGAATATCTTACCTAAATGATGGATATAAAAAATATCCCAAGTGAAAAAATAAGTACTCACAGCATGAAAACAGCTATTTTTCTACCAGATGTAGCATACTCTGCACTCAAATACTTTATAAATGCTAAACCTGCTAAAGCAACGAAAAACTTTGCTATTGTTTATAAAGATGCTTATAATGAGTGGGACCTTCATATATAACCTTGATTTGTCCCTTAATGCACTAGGATACAGATGTAGTTATAGACAACCTCCCAAGCAGTTTAGGGAAAGGCAGGGATGCCACTTACCCAGACTTCACACCAGCTGATGCTGAATTCAGTTTTCAGGTGATCAGTTCAAGAAAATGGGAAAGGGAGGGACAAGAGCAGGAAAGAGCAGCTTGACACTCTGTTTTCTAATGCTATGTCCCTACTTCAGCCATGAAACCTTCTTCAGTTCCTTCTCCCCTCTCAGAGCTCCCTGCCCTCCAGCCCCTACCTTTTTCTTCACCAGCTCCCATCCTGCCCCCGCAGACCAGCTGTAGCCCATGTTTCTAACAGACCCCCTCCACAGGCCTGGCTCCCCATCTGCTTGCTGACCCAGACCTGCTCCGTTCTCCAGCACCAGGAACTTCTTTCCCATTCTCATCTCTCCTCGCTGGCAGCATTCAAGGCGGTGATGCTTGGATGCTCACCAAAACCAGAGGAAAAAGTTATCATTTGCCACCCAGCTTCTCAGCTTCACCCAGTCCAAAAAGTCAGCGCAGAACAACTCAGCCTCCGCCACGAGCAAGCAAACAATTTTCTCCAAGGTTCAAACCTGGTACATGCTTTTCCAGAGATGGTAGAACCCACTGGGGAAAAAAAAAAAAAAAACCAAACAAAAAACCAAAACAAAAACCCCAACCAAACAAAAAACCCCACAAAACCAACCTCACCATAATTTTAATGTATTACAGCGTTTATTCTTCACAACTTGTTTATTCTTCTATTCTATTCTTCTACTCTATTCTAAGTTCTATTTTTACATATGATTAAAGTTTTGGCTAATCCTGAAACAAGGCAGCACAAAGCACCAAGACAGGAAATTTCAGATCACTTTTTCTTTTTTTGGTGGGGGTAAAACTATAAGTAGCATCTCAAAGATGAAAATCAAGCAAACACCCTGTAATGCCTGACCTGCTTAATACAGTACAGAGGACAGAAGAGAGAGGATAATCTGGTAAAAGAGAGTCATCAATAAATTTTAGAATGAATGGTGAAACTTATAGTGTTGAGGGAAACAGTGCGCATGGGGCATCTTAAGCAGCCAAGCACTGCCATGGGCACTGCGGTTGATTAGCATTTCCACTGGTATCTGTTCCTTTACAGTTCCAGGAGACTCCTGTCATATGGGAGGACACTACAAGATGAAGTAGTCCATCTCTGGACTGTTTCTGTACAGGATAAAGTAATACAATATCATTAGATCCCAATATAGCCTAAAGAGTTCTATAAATTTAGTTTTGCATGTGTTTGCAAAAAAAGGCGTGTATGAAACATCATATTAAGATGACAGCAAGGCAAAAGGAAGCTCATGAAGGGTGCTTGTAGCTATCCAAATAAGGTTCGAATGAGGTAATAGCAACGCTTACAATGGATGATTTAACATTAGCATCTGGTCACCAAGACTTTCATAGGAAGTATTGAAAATGGTCAGGTCTTAGAGTACCTTCATGCAGTTGCTCCTTTTTTCCTAGTCGGTGCACTTCAGCATCCTTAGAAAGTGTTCTGTCATCTTCAGAGGGAGAAGGCCTGAGCCAGAGTAAAGTGCCCAGTTATAGTCACTGCAGTTACAGATCTTTATGGATTGGTTGGAGGAAGCCAGAGAAGGGCAATGAGGATGATCAAACAGTTAGAAAATAGGACCTATGAGGAAAGATAAAGGCATGAGACTGTTTAGACAGGGAAGAGACATGACCATCTTCAAAATGGAAAGGACAAGTTTGACCAAGACAGGCAGAAATCTTGGATGCTTACATATGATTAAAATGTGGAGAAGGGATTGAAACAGTGAGGGGGTGACTTGTCCAAAGCAGCTCAGAAAATCCGAGAACAAAATTCCAGCCTTTTCATGATTTCATGCTTTCGCTCTGTACTGTTTAGTTGACAGGTTCTTTCTGAATGGAAGATAATGAATGAATGTCATTTTATACACAAAGCGAAGTTTCTCCTGCGGAAGTCTTACCTGAGACAGTTTTATCTTTATAATTACCAGTTGTTTTCTTTCCAACTATTCTTATTCTCATTTAGATTATGTGCATCCAGCTGTCTATATAGTCTCATTTCTTTCCCAATAAAGCAACGGTATGAAGAACAGCCAGAAAGCCCACTTGTGAAAGGTGAGGTAGGCAAGGGATAAATGGAACAATCTAGGAGTCAGGTTTCCTGTAATCTGGTGACAATCATCCTTCTCTTCCAGCCTTCGTTTCCTATGACAACATGAACAAGGCTCATAAATCACAGTGGTGTATCTAATGCAAGCGGTTCTCGCTCACTGTATTTTTGCTGTCAGGTCTGAGTTGCTAGTATTGCAGTTTGAAACTATAAAATGAGTTTATGGGCATCTTCACAAATATTGATGGCTGCTTCATATTTTTTGAAAGGAAGCTGTCCATAGCCTTGAGGAAGAAAGTCTGCTCCCTAGGTACAAATTTGTACCTGCAAGTCTGAGGCTGGGCAGGGAGGCTGCTTGCAAGCCTGCTCGATTTGCTACTGGCTTGGAACTTGCTACAGGTTAAGTGAACCCCAGTGACAGTATGTTTGAAGAACCACCTCAAATCCTAGAGCCATGGGATGGCAGACACTCTGTCAAAGCACAATCCCACTCTCAGGCACATCACAGATGCAGCACTTCATAACATCTTTCACTACTCTAGAAGTACTCACTGCACTGTTTGCAGGAATGGCCCTTTGAATAGTTCAGCCAGCAGAGTGATACGATGAGCAAAACACTGCTATTCAGCTACATCTGGCTTCTACAATGGGTAGTGATTTTTTAAATGAAATCAGCATGCTGAGGATGTGCCAGCTGGACACAGTGAAACAGGGATAGCATTCTGTTAAGCAAAGAAAGAAAAAGAAAGATAGACGTTCAATGAAGTACATTTGAACCTCAGTTTGAAAACCCAAAGATGAAAATAGCTGTTTACAGGAACATCTCAGAAAGAGACTACTCCAAAGACCAAAAAGTCAAATTTTCTGGTTGCCCATACAGCCAACTACCAATCTCAACATGTGGCAGATAATTTGACTGCAGGTAATGCGTTCTAAATTAAGTTGGCTATCCACTGAGCAAGTTGCTTTTAGTTAGCTGCTAAACAACATCAAATCCATAGGGAGTTGGGATGCTCAAGCATTTTGAAAACATACTCAGAAAGGAGAATGGTGTTATAAACTAGGCAGGACTCTGCATTATCTTGGTTTTTTTTCATTTTAGGAACCGAACTCTTATACGACACATGAAGCAAAAGATCCTGATTTACTAACAGTGTTATTCAGAACATAATTTCTCTAAGTGATCCCTTGTTAGGCACTATGTGCAACAGACCAAAATGTAAATCAGTGCAGTAAGTCATGGATCGTCATAACCACAGTTTTTGTTGGCTTTCTGGAAATTTTCTTAGACTGCAGATGATTAGTGTGAGTTAATGATAGCCATTTTTTAGTATAAACAAACTGTAGAGGGAACATCTTTTAACAGATGGAACTGCCAATCAGCTGTTTCTTAATTATTTATTTTTGGTAGAAAATAAACTCCTCTTTGGGATTGGGAGCAGTAAGTAAGTGAAAATTATAATTTCATATCTTAAAACTGCACCTGTCTCTGACAATAACCATATACCCTTGCTCGGCATGCAAAACCATTACCATTTGACATTGATATCTTTAAACATAGCAATTGTAGGGAAGGGTGAGATTTATAATGGTCTCTGGTTTTGTAGGTAGCGGAGTTCTTTGTTTTTTAATGCTTTCATGGTGTTCATAAAATAGAGAGGTCATTCTTTTTCCAGCAGAAAGGGTTTTTTACAAAAGGCTTGAATTCTCAAACTTTGAGCACTGGGGTGAGAACTAACTCCTTATGTGGGATGCTTAGGGGATCGAACTCTGACACTATTTGAGATAGAGAGACTTTAACAAGAGGCATCTTTAAGGTCAAACTTTATAATCAGAGAGGACTTGCATACAGCAGCAGGTGACTGTGAGATGTGCATGAAACTCAAGTGGAGAAACAAAAATGGAACATGGGAATATCTGAGAGTTTTCTCAAAGATACTCTACCCTCTGGCACGTTTGCCAGACATCTGACCCCAGAGTGCGCACAGATTAATTCATCCTACTGAGATTACTACACTGTTAGAGGTATAACAAAAGAATGAATAGAAAAAGCAGACCTGAAAAAAAAGGTACTATTTTTTCCTTAATAAGTCACATACTAGACAACATAAATACCTCAGAGTTCAGGTTCTGTAGTAACAAAACAAAACATCTCCCCCCACTCCATAACATCACATTTTGCTGCTTTCCAAAAATCCTGATATAAACACTTTTTTCAGCAAGCAAGCAACAAGCCAACCAAGCACTGGAAGAGTTTTGAACCATGACAGGGTACGGATGTCAGCCAGAAAACAGAATTCATCATGAATTAATAAAAAAGGGGGGAGAGGAGATACTGTCAGTAGGTTTTAATCATCTACAATGAAGTAATAGGAAAAAAAAAAACAGCAAGAGAATAGGAACTCTAGATTTTTTTCATTTGATACTGCAAGAAATGTAGACATACTCTGTACTCTATGGGTCTGATGTTCAGGAAGCTTTAGCGTCCAAAATTTAAGTGTACCAGGAATTCTCTGGGAAACTTAGCACTTCTAAAACCAGGCTGTTTCTCTTCTTTCTCTGTCCAAACACACTGGCCTCCTGTAATATCCTAAAAATGTACAGCTGAGATTGACATATCCCATGCTCTGGCTGCTTTAATTTTTTTCTTCTGTGTTGTGGAAGCCACCGTTGAGTGATAGGAAGTTAAATTTGGGTCCAGATTAAATTTAATCAATCTTAGTGTTAATCTCAAATTTAACACAATCGCTTTCCAGGAAAAAATAATTTTATCT
>NW_009648061.1:1238735-1239709 GCF_000708025.1 Charadrius vociferus
AAACTAATATGCTTTGCTGGACTGGTTATCTAAGTCTTTACACTGGCACTTTCTCAAACTGACAGCAGTGGAGGAAGGCAGAGGCAACAATATTCTGGGGTTTGCTGTCAAGATGGGAGACAGAAGAAAGCAGCACACAGTGCTATGAAAAGGGCTGAATGTGGTTGGGAATCACTGGTGTATAACTGGTCCTGACTGAAATGTTTCATAAACATGCTTAACTCAAGAAATATTTTGTAATTTCCTCAAATATGGCCCCCTCCCTGCACACACACACACCTCTCATTATGGACTTAATGTGCAGTGCAAGCGTCTCCCTTTCACTGATGCAGTGAGAGAGTTTTGACATGTGAAAACTTTGCACACTATTGAAAAGTTACATGCGTGTGTGACCCTCCTGCCAGAATGCAACTGGCAGCAACAAAGATACAGTTTACATTTAAAGCAGTTTTTAAAAGAATACTGGCTTGACCCTCCTCTGGGGAAAGGAGAATATCCCTGAAGTGTAACTGTAATGATAATTTACTTTTTCTTTTTTTTTTTTTTTTTTTTCTGCTGAGGAGAACTGCTAAAGCCACCTATTTGCCATCCTGGATAAGCAACAAAGTCCATTGTCAGCTCAGAGCACTAATAGCCATGATATTTTTCTGTAGCGGGTCCTGCTACCTGCCATGAACTGTTCCTCCCTCTGCCAATCTTGCAGTCCACCCCTCTTTCCAACAACAGTGATAACCTCCCTGCTGCTCTGCATACAGTTTGTTATTTCAGTCCTTTAGAAAGTGCAGACTACACAGAGAGCTAACTATGGTCCATCAGGAATCTCCCTCAAGGTGATTCTTCAGCAGCTGCTTTTGTTTCTCAGCTCCCAGGAAACTGGAAGAAGCTTTTTCTGTGCCAGAGCTTGCCAAACACTTACAGAAAGACATCTCCTCTCCTCTCCTCTCCTCTCCTCTCCTCTCCTCTCCTCTCCTCTC
>NW_009648061.1:1242143-1243872 GCF_000708025.1 Charadrius vociferus
TAATAAGTCACATACTAGACAACATAAATACCTCAGAGTTCAGGTTCTGTAGTAACAAAACAAAACATCTCCCCCCACTCCATAACATCACATTTTGCTGCTTTCCAAAAATCCTGATATAAACACTTTTTTCAGCAAGCAAGCAACAAGCCAACCAAGCACTGGAAGAGTTTTGAACCATGACAGGGTACGGATGTCAGCCAGAAAACAGAATTCATCATGAATTAATAAAAAAGGGGGGAGAGGAGATACTGTCAGTAGGTTTTAATCATCTACAATGAAGTAATAGGAAAAAAAAAAACAGCAAGAGAATAGGAACTCTAGATTTTTTTCATTTGATACTGCAAGAAATGTAGACATACTCTGTACTCTATGGGTCTGATGTTCAGGAAGCTTTAGCGTCCAAAATTTAAGTGTACCAGGAATTCTCTGGGAAACTTAGCACTTCTAAAACCAGGCTGTTTCTCTTCTTTCTCTGTCCAAACACACTGGCCTCCTGTAATATCCTAAAAATGTACAGCTGAGATTGACATATCCCATGCTCTGGCTGCTTTAATTTTTTTCTTCTGTGTTGTGGAAGCCACCGTTGAGTGATAGGAAGTTAAATTTGGGTCCAGATTAAATTTAATCAATCTTAGTGTTAATCTCAAATTTAACACAATCACTTTCCAGGAAAAAATAATTTTATCTCTAATACTGGGTCCCAATTAAAATAACCTCTCTGGCTTGAACGCTAACATTAGAGATGAGAGACCAAACTAATATGCTTTGCTTGGCTGGTTATCTAAGTCTTTCCACTGGCACTTTCTCAAACTGACAGCAGTGGAGGAAGGCAGAGGCAACAATATTCTGGGGTTTGCTGTCAAGATGGGAGACAGAAGAAAGCAGCACACAGTGCTATGAAAAGGGCTGAATGTGGTTGGGAATCACTGGTGTATAACTGGTCCTGACTGAAATGTTTCATAAACATGCTTAACTCAAGAAATATTTTGTAATTTCCTCAAATATGGCCCCCTCCCTGCACACACACACACCTCTCATTATGGACTTAATGTGCAGTGCAAGCGTCTCCCTTTCACTGATGCAGTGAGAGAGTTTTGACATGTGAAAACTTTGCACACTATTGAAAAGTTACATGCGTGTGTGACCCTCCTGCCAGAATGCAACTGGCAGCAACAAAGATACAGTTTACATTTAAAGCAGTTTTTAAAAGAATACTGGCTTGACCCTCCTCTGGGGAAAGGAGAATATCCCTGAAGTGTAACTGTAATGATAATTTACTTTTTCTTTTTTTTTTTTTTTTTTTTCTGCTGAGGAGAACTGCTAAAGCCACCTATTTGCCATCCTGGATAAGCAACAAAGTCCATTGTCAGCTCAGAGCACTAATAGCCATGATATTTTTCTGTAGCGGGTCCTGCTACCTGCCATGAACTGTTCCTCCCTCTGCCAATCTTGCAGTCCACCTCTCTTTCCAACAACAGTGATAACCTCCCTGCTGCTCTGCATACAGTTTGTTATTTCAGTCCTTTAGAAAGTGCAGACTACACAGAGAGCTAACTATGGTCCATCAGGAATCTCCCTCAAGGTGATTCTTCAGCAGCTGCTTTTGTTTCTCAGCTCCCAGGAAACTGGAAGAAGCTTTTTCTGTGCCAGAGCTTGCCAAACACTTACAGAAAGACATCTCCTCTCCTCTCCTCTCCTCTCCTCTCCTCTCCTCTCCTCTCCTCTC
>NW_009648061.1:1244070-1278656 GCF_000708025.1 Charadrius vociferus
TCCTCTCCTCTCCTCTCCTCTCCTCTCCTCTCCCCGCTTTAACCTTTGCACTCCAACACTGGAAGCAACTCCGGCATGTCAGAGGACAGCCTCATCTCAGGCACACTTAGGATTAATTGGCCTGGACTTCTGCATACAGCTACAGCTTTTCTCTCCTCCGTTTTCAGCAAAAACTCCTCTCAAACTTAGTAATGCATGCAACCTCAATGTATTTCAGGGTTGCCCATTGGTCCCCCTTGTCTCCCCCTCACTCCCTGAGATGGAGACAGAACGCTACTTTTTTAGGTTTCTCTGCCCTCTGGTATTTGGGCAAAGCGGCGAAGTGCAATGCAATGGGTTAACTTTAACTTTAGGCCTCAGCCAACAGGCTTATATATACATTTTACAACTTGCAGGTTTTCCCAGTGAGAATAAGCTGACGTAAAAGACATTTTCTGCAGTCATCCAGGTCCTCTACAGCAGCGCTCTTGACTGCTCAGCCCAAGAATCTGAGAAAAGATGGAAAATGCCTCTCATAGCAGAGAAGAGAGAAGGGTACGAACAGATCTGGATCTTCAACCATAGCTACAAGAGAAAATAGGAGAGAAGGTGGGAAGGTGAGTACATAATGTGCATGACTTCAGGCAGCAGGATGCTGGGCACCAGAAATGGTGAGAGAAGAATGTGGACATTGTCCAGTGCTGGGAAAAGGAAGTAAAGCCCAGTCAAGCCAAGTGCTGAGGAAGCCCTGTCACAATACAGTACCAAGAAGGATAGAAGGAATTCAGACAATGGGGTGGAAGGACTCAAAGCTATACCGAGGATTGGGAAGAGCTGAGCACTTGGCTGTTTCTCCCACAAAAGCGATGCATTCACATTGCGTGTGATTCTTGCACGACTGCCCTCAGTGCCGGCATCAAGGAACACCGTACCTGCTTGGGAGAACTAGCCAAAACAGCCCTGTGTCAGCAGCTGAAGAGTCACCATCCCAACCCCAGCCCAACCCAACACGCAGGGCCTGAGCTCCTGCCATCCCTGCTCCACTTCTTCTGCCTAGACCTCTTCACCTTTCCTTCCCCCAGTGCCTCTCCCTCCTGCTTGTAATGAAATCTTCTCAACCTCTTTTGTAAAGGGTAATAAAGGAGGTGATGCTGAACAGATCCATGGCTTCTCATTTGGAAGGAAAAGCACTGCAAGCACAAAAATGTCAGGGAAGAGACGGGAGTGGGGGGCAGGTGATGCCAGGTCTGTTGGTCTCAGCTCCATTCGCTAAGTCCCTGATGTCCCGAGGAGACAGTAGTTGTCAACTGAAGCAATAGGATGGGGCTACATGGGTGCGCACAGACACAAAAGTTCTCACTTTGTGCATTAAAAAAGGAGAGAAGGTACTAAACTCTGTATTTTCTATGGCACTTTACGAACTCCAGGGCTGGCAGACAAGTGTTAGGTGCTTTTGGCTTATAAGCAGGAAAAAACAGACCACCATCCCGATGAGTAATGTACCTAGATTAATTACTGCTACGAGGGAGTGGGGGAAGGGGGAGGAGGAAGGGAAAAAGAGGGAGATAAGGGGAGAGAGGGGGAGAGTATATAACAATGGCAAGCTCTCTCCTCCTGGGTAAATTTATGCAAAATCAGAATACTTTCTGCACCTCCAGAGCTTCTCAGATACTCAACCAGAGGAGTTGTTTTCTTCTTAAGAGGGCTATCCACAGTGTGTGCGAGGGGTTATGTTTTACAGCATTATTACTGAAGATAGCACCTAATTTTTCTAGCTTTTTTTTTAATTTACCCACATGGGAGAGTCATGCGCCCTGTCCACAGATCACAACCTTAAACTTCCTAAGTGGATTTACAATTTCAGGTGAACTGACACACTGCTCTGTGCCTCACCATAGGCCAACCTTCAGGGGGAATCAACAAGTCCGTTTTACAGAAAGGTTTAGAAATCAGGACTATTTCTCCTCCCCCCAACATCTGCAGTGCTTCATTTAAAAACTTTCTAAATGAGTGCCTGTTTAGTGTCTCTTTGGAGAAGCTACTCCCAGCTTGGTAATAGTAGATACCGAAATAGTTTTCCTTTGCCATCTCTTCTGTTTCTCTACATCACTTTAATCCCTTAAAAAAGAATCTCAGATCCTGCCTAATTTCTGAGAAGGTATTATGGAACCTCTCTATGTAGCTAGAAAGTGATGCTTTAAAACTCAGGTTAAAGACATGGCAGAAGTACTATACGTTACCAGATAAGTAAACTGAATCAGCCACCTCAGAAAATCTACGCTGTTTATGGCATTTCTAACTCACTACAGTATCTGAATCCAAACAAGAAACCTGAATCCACATCATTCACAAGCTGAGAATGAGAAAAAACATTTAGAAGTTGATACATATCTGGATTATTTCTTCCAGGTCTGATTAAACAAATACAAAACAAACTGAGTCTGCTTTCAGGTCCAGCTGACACTCAAGTGAAGATGTTGGCAGGAGGGCCTGTCACAAGATCCTGGTAACTCTAGCTCTAACTCCCAGCATTGCCAGGGCTAGTTTTCTGAGATTCATTTTTCCTAAAAAAGTTTTCTTATTCTTGCATCAAGAACCCCACTTTAGAGGCCAGTGGGATTCCTCCCCCTTCAGCCTTTCCTGAGAGTGGGAGGAGAGGAAGCAATGACATGATGGCGTAGGAAATTAATGAGGCCACGATCTCAACTCCACGCAGCTCAGAAAGGGGACAGGTAAGCACTGCTGGCTGCCTCGGCCTCTCTCAGGAATGGGAGGAAGGAGGAGAAGGGCAGCTCTGAGGATGAAGGCTCCAGTGCTGGCAGCAGGGAGTGGGAGCAGGGACAGAAGGGACTCGGGAATGGTATACGCTTACTCACCACACAGCAGCGGCAGTGGTCGTGCTGCTCAGGCTCCAGGATGACAATTCTCCCCCTGTGCCACTGCAAAATAAAATTACTGTCTGCTTCCTCTTCTGCCTGACTGATTTATACACATGTAACCTTAGAGCTGTCAGGCTCCATTGCAAATAATGAGATCCTGACAGATGAGATAGTTTCCCCATGTCCCTTTCTGAAGGTGCAGCTGCCAATCATCAGAACTCCAAGCCTCCCAGCCTCGTCATTAGCAATATTGGAGGCGCTACCAAAATCTCTGGCAATATGTTTTGGATAAATTTCAATCACCTCTGCTGCTGACTCAGTGCTTATTTCTCCATTTCCACCGTGGTACTGCACCCACCCACTTCTACACACACAGCCCTGACATACAGCCTGAATTATATCTTCCCTTCGATGCAGGATTTAAATCATCTCGCCTGCCCAGCAGCCTGTCATGGATCAGCCACCAGAATGAATCACCTGCTGGGCACTAACAGGGATCACACCTGAGCGTGCCAGCCTACGCCATAGGGATGGCAGGGCCAAGCAGGCTCAACAGCTGCCTCCCTGTGGTAAGCACAAAAGGAAGACAGAAGTTAGATGATGACTTCATCCACCGCCCCAAAAGATTCAACTTGCTCAAGAAAGACACCTAGCTTTGTTCCCCCCACTTTCTATGCGGTTTTCTGAGTTCAAAATACTTCTTTTGGAAAATTGGCTACCAAAATAAAGTAGTGGCCAGGCTGCTCCTTTTACAAAAGGACAGCACAGCAGATTAGCCTTGAAAAACAAACAGGATAAAGAGGAAGTGAACAGTTATTTAGGTTTATAAACGTCTGCGATTCCTGAGGGAACTGCATGAATATGTGTGTCTCAGATGCTTTTGAAGATTCTCAGCCTGCACTATTACAGTCACCTCTTGGGTACACCTATGCCTTTTCCTCTCTTTTCCCTCCTTTTACTCACCTCTTCTTTGGGAAAAGAGGCAGAAAGGAGCAGTTGCAAGTACCAAACTGCAGATCTGGGACCCAAGAGGAAAACCAGTACAGGGACAAAAGAATGTTTTGATCAGGGACAAAAATCTGTGGCTGAATGGGATGACACTGTTCATCTTTGTACAAGCACATTGTGGAAGCACAAACAAGGATTGCCTTCAACTGTTTATGGGGCTCCATTCATTAGTGTGGGACACCAAACACATATGTGCTCTCTAACACTCCCAAGCAATAGCAAAAAGACAGGGTGTCAAATTCGGTGAAATGGTTTAGAAGTAAATTAAGTTTAAAATACCTCAGTGCTGCTGCTTGCCTTATATGAGAATTCCTTAGGCATTTAAATAATCATACATACCACAAATCTTGCTAGGTTACTCAAAGCACAGGTCCAGTTGCTCATTCCAGTGTTGTCTGCAGGGATCACGAGGGACACTCATGGAAGGAACGTTGACATTTGCCTTCTCACCACAGCCATCATGGTAGCAATAGCTCAGAGATGCTGAACACAACTGACAAACATGACATCCCAAGCAAACACTTCCTAGGTTATCAACTGACTCAGCAGAAATTCGTAAAGTATTCCAGTCTTGGGGGTTTTTCTCCTTATGCAGGAAACAAGAACTGTCATACAATGGTTGGGACTCCTCAGAAATAGTTCAACTGGGTTGGGTTATCAGACAGAAACATCCTGTGGGAAGTCTCAGAGTGGAGCTCAAGTCGTCACTGCTGGTGGCTCCTAGGGGAGCAACATATTCAACAGTAGAAACCTACTCTAGGAGCTGGTGGCCCCTAACAGTGGCATAACTTCCTGCATGCAGACATCTGCTTCTTCCTGATTTCCTCTTGGAGGTCACAACCTCCAGGCAGAGTAACTGATGTGGATGAGACTGCCTTCATCTGACATTTTAACGGGTTGGTCCTTAAGAGTAAGTCCCAACATGAGACTTAGCAGTTTCTATGAAAAAAACCGGGACTCTGCAGAAATACTCTAGAATTGCAGAGATTTTAAAGGAGGAAGAAGTCCATCCTACAATCAGCAAACAAAAATGAAAATTACTTTTGTTCAAGTGATTTCATCTGTCCTACTCAACTTCCGTGGCTGTGGCTGAGGGGGGCAACCAGAGCAATCACAAGCATAGGCACGAGCTTGAACAGCACGCAAGGGTCCAAGGAGTAAGGCATCCCTCTAGAAAGCTGCTCTTGGCCACAAAGAATAATTCCTTAAAGGTGGAGCAGTCTGGTTCCCTATCTGAGGTGATCAGTCATAGATATTTGGGACACACATTGAGTCTTACAGAGAGCAATATAATGACCAGAAAAATGAGCTGGAAGACTCTGCAAACTTGGTTTGCTTTCAAACTGTGCTTTATGTCACCAGGCTTCCTATAAGACTTGTGGATGCAATACAGCCCACAGTCTACTTTGAGGCTTTGGGATTTGCTATACCCAGACTCAGCTATTTATAAATTCTGTAATGTTTGTGGCTAGTCTCATTTCAGCAGCCACTTAATTAAGCATGTTCAGTCTTTTATAGAGCTTAGAGGCTAGGATCCAGGCTCCTAAGACCACTTTTGAGAAGGCTGGAATAGTCTTGCGCATGCAAAGATAACGAGATGGCAGTCCAACCAAGTGAGTCAAGTATTATGTAAACAGCTGACTGTTTGGACTCATTTTCAAGAGTCTCTGTCCCTTATCATTAGCAATATTCAAATTAAGTCAAAACACTTACAGTGCTCTTGCATTTCTCTCAGACTAAATAGATTTCAGTCACTGCTCTACTGGGAATGAAGCTAAACATTAAACAAGTTAATCTTCATCTAAATGGGTTGTAAAGCAGCTTTTCTCCATAAAAATGTAAGCTACTTAAGAAATAAAGTGTTCAGATTAATACCATGTCTGCATGTCCGCATACTTCTCCTGCCACAATCTATACATTTGTTTGTGGTTTTATAAGAGACAATGATATGTTAAATATGTAATAAGAGCAAAACATCATTTCATGTCATCACTTCTCCAGTACAAATTCTTATGCATCACAACAGGAAATTCTGCTTACAGTTCGAGGGTACCAGCTAGGTCCACAGTTTTCAGTGAGGCGTTCTCCCTGAATCACAATCATCTTCTCTGGCCTTAAAAAATGTTTAAGAGATTCAACGTGCTTAATAGCACTTCACAAAGAGGATTTCATGACAGGGGGCAGTAGCCAGACAGATGTGATATAAAAATAACAATTCTGTGCTCTTGAGGAATAAACCAAATATCTAAGAAAGCTCGGCTCAGCTAGACTTTATCAGCTACTCAGGATGGAAAAGATGTGTCCAGGAGGGACTTGACAAGAGGGATGATTTTGTGTTTTTGATCTCCACCCGTTCTGCATTATGTCACCACAGTAACTCAGCTTCTCTTGCTCCAGGGATTGCCTACAAAAAACAGAAGGAAATTCTGGCCCAAAGATTGTGCTGCCATCTGGGAGCATGCTGTGGGGCAGCAGTCTGCTACTCTAATTACATCTATTTGTTTAAAAAAGACAACACTGCGCATTAAACAGATCAAATCCCTTCAGTTTATCCGTCATGGAGGCTACTTAGATGGCTAAGACTGGCCCAGACCTGGACTGTAAGTTAATGCTGCCCTAATTTTCCACTGTCTTAGGGCTGCCTTACCTCCCACTATCCTGAGAGAGCCTATATTTCTTACTGTCTTCGGTCTCTCAGCAGCACAGCTCCCAACTGTAAACAGGCTGTAAGAGCCCAGCTGGCTCAGCAGAACTGGGATCCAGGGATTGCTATCTACTGTGCAAAAGCCAAAAATAGCTTTGGGGAACATAACAGAAGTGACCAGAGCTGCTCTCAGACTGTACCACTGGTCTGTTGCACTACTGAAATCCAGAGAACCTAGTGAGGAAATGCTTCTAAGAAAGGCTAAGGATGGGGGGGGGGGGGGGGGGATCACATAGAATCATAGAATCATTTAGGTTGGAAAAGACCTTTAAGATCATTTGAGTCCAATCATTAACCTAGCACTGCCAAGTCCATCACTGAACCATGTTCTGAACCACCATATGTTTGCAGATACACAACTTCAGGCTTTTTTTTTTTTTTCTTTTTAAGTCCTGAAAGAAAATCTGCTGTTTTGATTTCTGCATGTCAGGTATTGAAGTAACAATGGAGTACTGCAGTGCAGCAGAGTGCTCTGTTCAATGTGCTTACTAGCAGAACACTTCTGTGCAACTTCCTTTTTTAGGTAACCTGTGCAAGGGTTGTCATTCAAATAGACTGAGGAAAAGTGCAACATCAGATAAGGCACTGTCATACCCTTTTACAGGCAATTAAAGGCCATAAGCACTAATAAATCAGTAGACATCTAAAGTTTTCTTTCCTGACTTGGTAGTGTGGTTGATTCATCCTGCACAGAGCCCGTTTCACCCTTAAACCATATGACCTACTTCATAGCTTTTTTTTTCTTTTGGTACCGGTTTTACAGCCACATAAAACTCACCAAATCATTCCTGCCCATTTTTAATTTAAAAAAAACCAAACAAACACCAACGTCTTTAAGGCTGTCTGTAATCACCCCAAAGGCAGAACCTTTACTGTGCCTCTACTGCCCAGGGCAGTGTTTGCATCTCGTCCTAGAGGTAGTTTAAGACACAACAGCACCATCTACCGAGACCAACCTCTGTGAATCCTAGTATGCCTTGCAAAGTATGTTAGATAAAAGGTATATTCAGCTGGTATAAGTACTATTATTAGTGACAAAGTGCTGACTAAAAAGGAAAAAGAAACTTACTTCATCTTGCCGTGAAAACTGTTAAACTTTACCTAGGATTGTTGCTTTTCTCAGAGCTGAGGAAAACACTGCTCCCACCTCAGCGCTCAAGGTTAAGAACAAAATAATGTTTTTCATCATATAAATGATATTCTGTGGGGGAGATGCTTAATTTATACTGCTCCACACCCATATTAAAATAAAGGGGGAAATCAACATAGTTGTTCCATCATGGTAACACATAAAGCAATCTCCTACTGAGACATGCAATCATTTAAGCACGTTTTCCACACAAGCAAATAATTAAGAAACCATGCTTTTTCTCGGAAGGCAGTGGTTTGAATCAGCTTCTTTGCAGACTAGATTCAGGTGATGCACGATAGCGTAGTGTCTGAGAAA
Organism: Charadrius vociferus; assembly: GCF_000708025.1. NCBI lineage: Eukaryota > Metazoa > Chordata > Aves > Charadriiformes > Charadriidae > Charadrius > Charadrius vociferus. The sequence continues at coordinate 1,252,088 of NW_009648061.1, forward strand.
TAGCAATCAGATGGTACTCAGCCCTAGATACTGTATTAACTTAATATTTCAAAGCATTTTTCATTGCCCTTTTATGGCTTACAATGCAATTTCTCTTTGTCCTGTATTAAAAAAAATCAGCCACAACTGTGGCAAGATGATCTTTTAGTATTCTTTTTTTAATCTCACATATATTATTTCTAGGCACCCAGCTTAATATGTCTTGACACTGTCTTTGAGTCAGTGCCTAAAAATGCACACTCTGCCTGGCTGGCTGCCTGGATGATTTGCTTAAATCTGCTTTTAAGAAAGACTGAAGACATTGAGATTCTGTCTCACTTAAACAAATAAATACAGTCTGCTTTGTAGAAAGCAGATACCGTGTACTTCCTCTTCCTCTTTTTGTTCCTGTTTAATAGGATCTGGAGACTGATTAAAGAAAAAAAAAAAAATCCTAGAAGAGGTTTTGAAGGAGATAAAGCTAGATTCGTGTCTACAGCAGGTTCTGTGGAACTTCACCATCTTTGCCCATTGCTGTTCTGTGGCTTGACGCACCTTAGGCTACAGTAATAAACTGATGCATACAGATACATGGTGTTCAAGAGACATCCTCTTCAATCAAACAGCTGAAAATGCATCAGCAAAAAGGGAACGTGGGCCAAGAACTGAACCCCACCATCTTTTGCATTTCCAGATGTATCGCCTGCATTTGTCTGGACCTTGGGTACTGTCAGCTGCAAATCTGAATCTGCATTTCAGCATTCAATGTCACCTCACTATCTCACATTCCTGACTTGTATTTAGTTTTTTTTTTTAGCTTTTGGATCTGAATTTTAAGGATTGATCACTGTTAAATAAGTAGCACAACATAGCTTGGATGACACTGTAAAATCTCTGTAGTTTCATATATAGCGTTTTAATACACATATGGTCACAAAGGTGTGATTAGCAAACATTACAGGAAGGATACAGCAATTGCATGCAAATTGCGCTGAAAGACTATGCAAATTTGATTTATCTGTTAGGTTACTAAAACAAGGACAGATATCGAGTGCTGCCCGTGGGCAAGAAGCATAGGTGCAAGGACACAGGCTAGAGCCTGCCTGTCTGGGAGCAGCTCTGCGGGAGGGGACCTGGGGGCCTCGGCAGGCACAAGCTGGGCACGAGCCAGCAGTGTGCCACAGCTGCAGGGATGGCCAACAGCTTCCTGGGAGGTATTCACAGAGGCACAGCCAGGACATCAAGGGGAGGGATTGTCTCCCTCTGCTCAGCACTTGTGAGATTTCGTTTAGAAAGCTGTGTCTGATTTTGGGCCCCGGATATAGGATGGACATCGATAAACTGAAGCAAGTTCCGTGTTTGGGGGCTGGAACATTGTGCTGCGAGGAGGACTGAGGGACCAGGTTTTTTTCAGCCTGGAGAACAGAAGGCGTCGGAGGGACCTAGCAGCAGTTTTCCAATACGTACAAGGAGGTCATGGGGAAGATGGAGTCAGGCACTTCACAGTGGTGCACAGCGGGAAGATGGAAAGCAATGAGAGTAAACCAAAACAAGAGAACTGCAAAGTGCATATGACAACAGTGAAGGAATGGAACAGATTGCCCGTAATGGTTGTGAAGTCACCAACCTCACTGCTTTTGAGCAATAAGTTACTGTCCCTGTATGCACCTTCCTTCTTTCCTTAGCTCGAGTACTCCATAGATTGTCATTAGTGCCTCTTCACTCTTCATTTTTATTGTATAGTAGATACGATCACTGACAGCTTTTAGCTATCCATATGCTCACCTGCGATAGTTTTAAGTCTGACGAACGCACCAAGTTTAAGCTCCAACAATCTAATCACAAAAGGAGAAGAAATTCGCTCCATGCTTCATTCACCACTATTGCACATACACAACAATACTACTTAACCATTTTGCATACATGGAATTTTCCTTCAAGTTTTCTTGATGTCAGAGATTAAAATATTATGAAAGACTTTTATTAGTAAGATCAAGGCTTGGGTTTACAATATGAAAAACCTCTTAAACGCTGTATTGTCATCAATGTAAAACGAAAGCATTATACTTAGCTGAGGCTTAAGAAAAACCTCCCAAGTCTGAGGTGCAGCTGAGGAAAAAAAAAAAGAAAAAAAGAAAAAACAAAATCCTATCAGGATAGGTTGTGGTGGTTTCCTCTCTGGAGCAGGGAACGTCTACTTGTCCTCCATTTGTGCAGAGCCTAACACAACAAACACCTCATCCATGACAAGGGCTCTCAAACATTGCAGCAACAGGACTTACACTAGTGTGCGTTATGAATAATGGAACGTGTCCCTTGGCAATAAAACCTTTGTCAGATAACTATCAGTCCATGTATGTATATAATTATGCATACAAAACTGGATCCGAGTTGAACAGCTGCTTTAAAAATACCCTTCAAGGCCACATTTCTGAAGTTCTTCAGTTTCACATGAACAAAGGCACATAAGAAAGAATAATCTTCATAACTGCATGGTTATCCAAGTCATTTATATGTACAACTGTTTTTTTTTTTTTTCCTAGCAGTATCTTGTCTGAACTGTGAGCTCATTAAAACACTTAAACATCAGGAAGATGAACATGAACATTGTATGCATGCATGAGTTTAAGGCCCTTTCAAAGTTTGGCTCTAAGATTACTAACAGCAGAAATTTTGAGAAATCTCTCCATGTATGCTGGTTAATGTTAAGGTATGTTTTCCATTCCTGAAGGATCCTGCCAAATCTAAGGGTAGAAAGAAGGGGGGAAGATATAAAGTACTCATTGTTCCTGCTATGTTTCCTTCTTGGGTTCTTTCATTTTATCATTTACAAAGAGTATTGTTTTACTTCAAAAAGGGAAATACAATAGGGAAAAGAACTTGGACCCTTATTCAGCAAGTAAACTTTACCCAAGCTTCATGCATATGAACGGTTCCTGAACTTTAGTGTAACGTATTACAGGTTTAAGTTGAGACATGAGAGAACATTTTGTTAACTCAGATCTGTGTGTATATAAGTCTCTCTGATTTTTTTTTGATCACTTCTGCAAAGCATTTACCCCACTCACTCAAGCATACTGCAATGGAGGTACCAGCAGTACTGAGAAATTTATTCTGTTCTGTTCCTAGTTAATACTATTACTATTTCTCCCTCTCCTTCCTTCCTGTGTGCTTGGCATCCTGCACGGAAAAAGGGGGGGAAGAAGAAAGTAGAAACAGCAGTATCTTTGTGGTGGGCGAGAAATGGAAATAATGGAAACAGCAACAGAAAGAAGTAGTCTGGTCTGAGAACAGAAGGGTTTTCTGCCTTTTTTGTTATTTTAATAAAAAAGAAATATGCCTTTATTTTTTCTAAAAAGGATGAGGCAATCCATTTTACATATGTAAGGTTCATGGTCAGGAGTTTAAAGGGAACTGGAGGGAGTTCTGACATCAGAGTTAGGACTATGGAGAAGGACAATGCATAAGTCTGAACAATGAAACAATAGGACCAAAATGAACGGGCAGGAGGAAAGAAGCATGAAGGTGGAATCACAGGCAAAAGCATCAATGTTATAATGGAGTGAAAGAAAGGGCAAAACAAGTTCAATCTCCCTGATACAAAGGATTCAGCAGAACCACAAAGTCAGGTTATGTAGTTACAAAATACTGCTGTCAGAGCAGCAGGATCGGTGCCCTATCCCCACAACACCAAGAGGGAGACATCAGAATTAATGGCAGAACCGCTTACACATGCAGGTCCCTCGATTTCACAAGATTGAGAGCAGGTACTGGAAAGACATTGCGTTGTTTGCAACCACACAATATAACATTTGAATAAATGTAAGTGTAAGCAAAAATTAGTGATAGTGACACAAGCATAAAATTGCAGCTCTCGTGTAACCAAGATCACAAAACAGAAGATGAGAAAAAGCAATCTACAAAGAAATTTCCTAGGGGAAAATAAAGAATATATCTTTCACTAAGAGGAAAAAAACAATTGTGGTGAGTAACATTTTATTTCATCTTCTTTGACTTTCACTATGAAACACACTTACCTTTACTCTACCCAGATACTGATGTTGTTTGACTGTAGTAGCTGGATTGGACTTAGACACTAACCAACTGGAAGGCTGCAAAGGTTCCTTCTCTTAAGCAACAAACAATGCAGGACATGCATGTTAGCTCATGAGTGGGATGCATGTTTTCTGACTTTGAGTTGGGGGCACAAGTGCGCGTGGAGTGAAATCAGCCTCCAGTACTATATCTCCCCTAACTGACGGATGAGTAAGGCTATCAAGTTGTGTGATACATCACTGATAAAAACACCAACCCTGTGCCAAGAGCTTCACACACCCACTTCACTCCAAGCAAAGGAGGTTGGAAATACATCTTGGTTTGAAAGTTTTTATTGCATTCAGTATTGCATGCAGATTTATATTTATGAAACTAATCATTTTCTATCAGCTCTGCCTCCAAGTTCACTAAGTCGGTGGTGAGGGGGAGCAGGTGTGGGAATTGCAGTTCACAATGCAGGGTAGAAGTCCTGTGAGGTTTTAGACAGCCGTCTGGTCATAAATCCTGCACTGGTGTACAGAGAGAGCTGGCTGCACCTGCAGGAACTATACTAAGGAGATCTCAACCTAGGATGGGTTTGTTCATTCAAGCAGGTTCATATTGTGCCAGGACTGAGATGACTAGGACCCCAACCACCTGATGCAAAAGCCACATAGAATTCCTTGTGCTGCAGGCAAATTCCCCAAATCAGAAGAAGAAACTAAAACCCCACACCTGCACAGGTGAGAGCATGCTTGAAAGGTTCACAAAAATATTTTGTTATCACAGTAACCGACAGTGTAAAAATATAATTAGTCATTCTTCACCTGCTATATTTCATCACAAAAAATATGGTGCATACATTCTCTTCAGCTCCTCGAAGACATGAACTGGATGCAGCTGATCCACCAGCCAATTACATCTGTGAGCCTGGGAGCAGAAGAAAAGACGGGCCATTGCTCAGGAGCCAGCCAGGGCGTGCTTCTCTCCACTGAGGCTCCATACCACGACCGGCTGGAGAAGGGGAGCTGCTCCCACACCACGGGACACAGTCACGCCTGCACAGCTGGGCAGCCTCATCTCAGTTTGCACAGGGCTTCCAGTTGCTCAAGGTTCAGAAGATGGGCTGGTGAGGAAAGCATAGGTGTCACAAAGACTTCAGCGTAAAATGCCAACATAAATCATGAAAATGCAGCCCTGTGAAGCTGGCTATTTTCCTCACAGAACTTTGGCAGTAATCAGCTGTCTTCTTTCTCAAACCTCCAATAGCTAAAGGTGACATGGGAAAGACAAATATAGCACATACTGAAAAAAAAAAAGTTGTTATGTTTATGTCTCTTTTCACCTTGCAGAACACAACTTATACTGACAATTTCTTCACAATAGTGCCTGCTCCAGAGTTGGCCCCAAAACTTTTCTAAAATTAACACTGTTATTCCAAAAAATAAAATGTTTGAAGTATTTCCATGTTTATTAGGCTTCTTCCAGATATTGTTTGACAGTATGAAGGACAGGATTAAGATGTCTAGGTACTCCTACAAAACAAAAGCAAAACAGCCTATGAGCGAACTTTCTTTGCCAGAAACCTGCCTTACGGTCAAAATTGGCATTCGTGTTCTCTGTTTTTAAACAGAAAGCCCTCTCTCCTCTGCGGGTTACCTGTTACCATTGTTTTCAGCCTTCAAATAATTTCTCAGAAGAGGCAAAAAATTAGACAGCATGATATAGATGTAAACGGCCATCATTTGAAAAGACAGCAAGAAAAGGTATGGTTGGCCTGATGGATCATCGTGCAGCACAAAAATCGCTGAAGCTGGTACCTCTGCATTTCAGCAAAGGAATGCTGGCTACAAACTAAGACTGGAATTCCTGTCCCAGGACATTCAAGAGGCATAGTTTACTCCTTGTCTGTTTATTGATAGGACAAGGGAGAATAGCTTCAAACTGGAAAAAGACAGATTTAGACTAGATATTAGGAAGAAATTTTTCACTTTGAGGGTGGTGAGGCACTGGAACAGGTTGCCCAGAGAAGTTGTGGATGCCCCATCCCTGAAGGTGTTCAAGGCCAGGCTGGATGGGGCTTTGAGCAACCTGGTCTAGTGGGAGGTGTCCCTGCCTATGGCAGGGGGGTTGGAACTAGATGATCTTTAAGGTCCCTTCCAACTTAAACCACTCTATGGTTCTATGATTCTATGATTTAGGGCAAATATTCAGTTTTCTTAAGAGGGTATCTACTGAAGAGAGAATATAAGGATCTGTAGAGTTCATGTCTCAGGAAAACCTAGGCTTTATACAGACCTGAAAAAAAGTTAATCATTTCACTCTATTCTACCAAGTTTAGATTGTAACACGTGGTGGGGAGTGGAAATCTCTGCCGGGGCCGCCAAGGCATCTCTGCTGAGGGTGCCTGGGGCACCTCCTGCCCTCCTCCTGCTCTCCCCTCGGGGCTCGCAGGGCTGTGTCTGCCCCGGTTTCCCTCAGCCCTGGCTGCCGGGCAGCGTTTTGCCCTTTCTGACACAGGCTTTCCCCGCGGCGCCCGCCCGTGGCTGAGGGGCTCAGCTGTGCCCTGCAGTGGGGCCGTTGGTTCCTGCGGGAACCGGCCATGTCCGGCACGGGCAGCCCCGGCCCATACACACAGGGGCCACCCGGCAGCCCACCATGCTGCTGCTGCACCCCCTTCTCATGCCAAAACCTTGCCATAAACCCAGCTCACTTGCTCATACTAGGTCGCTTTGCTGTAGGAGTCTCCATCCTTGGACATACTCTGATGTGGACTGGACATGGTCCTGAGAGGCCTCGTTGGGACTGCTCTGAGCGGGGGTGGGGGCAGTTGATCTGATCGGTCCCTCCCAACCTCAAGTATTCTGTGATTGTACGGCAAACGCCAGTTGTCTTCAAAATAAGTACTCCTCCATCACTGCTGTTAAAATTCACAATAAAATGGCGTAACAATGCAAAGCCACATCTTCTGAATCTGGGCTGACACGCTGAAGTGGAAGCTTTGTATTTATTAGCTGAGCACCACCAGCCTTGCAGGGCATTAAATCTGGAAGCTATTTGCTTTATCTTGATGCCTGTGGAAGGACAGATGCTTCTGCCCTCTCAACAGCAGCCCAGGGCACTTTGCACAGCAGGGGGGAGTTGAAGGTGGAGAGGGAGAAGGGGGAGGACCGGGGCATTATGAGAGCACCGACTAGTTTTAAATGGGAAAGTGTCCAGATACTTACTAGAAAATAATATATTAACCTTGCAAAGTTATTTATGCACACAAGTCAAATGTAATTAAGCAACAAATGCCTCAACTGAAAAAACAAGCAACAGAAAAGATTATCATATTTGTCTTTTTGTCGTGACATTAATTTAAGTTGACTCCCAGGTTCAAAATATACCATTATTTTGGGTTGGTAACTTACGTTTCATTGACAGCTTTTCCCCAAAAAGATACCAGTAGGGGTTTAAAGTTATCATTATAATTTTGAAAGACGTCAAAAGCTTGGCAACAGCAGTACAGCCCTCTTTCTGCATTGAGGATAACCTGGAAAAGGCAATCCTTTTCCACTGTTTGTCTTCAGAGCTATTGCTTTGACCAACCTCACTGCATCAGTTTAACTGATTTTTTTTTTTCCTTTCTCTGAATGATCTTGCAAAATTATTTGTACAAGCAAACATCCTATACGCGAAGCAATTCACCAGACAAGAAAGAAAAATTAAACATGCTCAAGAAATCCAGCATCTTAAGCCACTTGTCTCTAGTTTGCCAGGAGCACCGGAGAGGCCGCTGTGAGGGGGAGAAGGCAGAAGGGAGACAAGTGAGCGAACAACAGCTCACAGCATGCATTAGCTTTTTGTATACAGATTAGCCTTCATCTTCAGACACGAGAATTTCTGAAAACACTCTCAGGAATTTATCTTAATTGATTTCGAATTCAGATAGGATGAACAGGAATAGTTAAATATTTAAAAAGAGAAATAGCCTCTTAAAATCTCCATATTGATGGTATTAAATTACAACAGATTATGGGGAAGCTTGGCAAGCTTCGAGGATAAAGGAGCAAGCTTTTCACATCGAACAGCATTGTGTGATTTTTAAATGTGAAAAAAAATACAACTTTCATTGAGGCAAACATCAGACAATAATAATTTTTTAAAAACTTCAGAAAAAAGGAGATCTGAAGGTTAGCTTTCCTTGGGTCCAAAATTCTATAGTGAAGACAACTGGGGAGCACTGTGCTCATTTTAAGCCTAAGACATCTCTGTCTAAAGGAAGTCATAATAGTCATAGCTGAATAAAAACCTCTTTGCATCTACAAGCTCATTTCTCCCTTAACTTTAAGCCTACTGTTTTGGGTTAGTGTCCCAAAATTTTCTATCATAACTCCATACCTTTATACATTTTACAATGTCAAGGCATTCTTCAGTCTGAGAAACTATTATTTAGTGTCCAAATGGGAACACACATGCCACTAAAAAAAGGACCTGTAAAACTGGTTATAGTCCATTTACTTTTAAAATGTTCATTTAAAGAAGTACCTATACTGTGGGTGTAATAAATAAAATTATATATAATTTTAAAATAGACATCACCTGGAAAAATCACTCACAGATTGCAGGACATTGGTGAAAATATCTGATGCCATATGGAGACTATTTATGGACTGTATTCACAGTAATGGTAATGTATGAGAGAACCAATCACCATGAATTATTTCCCCTTTCACAGGTATAGACAATATAATAATGCAGCTTGATTTCATTTACAGACTGACAAGAGTTAACCTTGATGAGATGCTGTTGTTTCCACTGTTAAAGGAAACTGAAAGTTCACACTAAAAGGAAATGTCATTTTTAAAATAAAATGCAGAAGGCAAGTAATTTCAGTACCTTAGTTGTAAGATTCAAGTTGGCTTTCCTGATTTTATGAAGCGAAATAAATTATGCTTTGATGATAGGACTAAGTGTGGTTCAGCTTTGAGAAGTAATTAACTAAGTTAAGGGACTAACTTGAATCTCACTGATGAAGTTATCTAGGGAGTTTTTTCTTCCCAAACACCAGCAGTGCAAACTCATCTCAGACCCAGAGTTCAATATGTGGTTGCTTTCAGAACTCGTAACTGCGTCACCAAAAATGGAAGTTGCTTCTGAAGATGTGAACTATTGTACAAAATACTATGTTCTTAAATTCACTGCATGAGCTTACTTTTGCACCAAAACTTTACAACGGGACTTTTTAATGGGTATTTGTAACCCTTTAGAGTAGTCTTTATATCCCATCATTTTCCTCAGTAGCCCATTCCCAGAGGTTTTAGAGATTGAAGGGAAGAAGTAAAAGGGCATATTGCAAACATACAAAGAGAAAGCATTTCCCAAGAATGTGGTTATTCACAAGGAAATTTTCTTGTTCTAATACTTGACAATATGTACATTTATACTGTGGTAACACTGAACAGCTTCTGTAAATAGTGAAAATTGTCAAGAATAGCTCTAACTCCTTTACCTAGAGGCAATGTGCACACTGCAACAGAAACAGAAGGCACACACTGCCAATTTATGGCAATATAGGCATCACATGGGACACAGGGACAAAATATTTCAGAATTAGAATCACAGAATCACAGAATGATAGGGGTTGGAAGGGACCTCTGGAGATCATCTAGTCCAATCCCCCTACCAAAGCAGGTTCACCTACAGCAGGTTGGACAGGAATGCATCCAGGCAGGTTTTGAATATCTCCAGAGAAGGAGACTCCACAACCTCTCTGGGCAGCCTGTTCCAGTGCTCTGTCCCTCTCAAAGTAAAGAAGTTTTTCCTCATGTTGAGATGGAATTTCCTGTGTTCCAGTTTCTGCCAGTTGCCCCTTGTCCTGTCGCTGGGCACCACTGAAAAGGGTCTGACCCCATCCTCTTGACACCTACCCTACCTTCTAGAGCCCTAACCCATGGGATTCCTCTGAGTAGGTTTTTGAAGAGGCCAAAGTTAGCTGTCCTGAAGTCCAGAATTGTAATCCTTATTACCCTGCTTCTGGCACACAGGATCCTGAACTCCACCATCTCATGGCCACTGCAGCCAAGGCTGCCCCCAACCTTCACATCCCCAACTAGTCTTTCTTTGTTTGTCAGCACAAGGTCCAGCAGCACACCTCTCCTCATTGTCTCCATCACCAGTGTCAAAAATTTATCATCAATGCTCTGCAGAAACCTCCTGGACTGTGTGTGCCTGGCTGTGTTGCCTTTCCAGCAAATACCAGGGTGGTTGAAGACCCCCATGAGAAGACCCTTCTGAAAATGGATTTAAATCTTCCTAGTGATTAGAAGTTAAATTAAAGTTATTTTCAAGCCTGATGGGGCTCAAGATTTCCCTCACAAAATATATTCAACAGCAGACGTAACTGAAAAGGCCTGTGAAACACTGGCAGGACATCACTCTGAGTTGCCTGTGTGAAACATTGGCTTTACAGGCCACAAAAGTAGTCACAAGCCATCTGCCAACGGGGATTGACAAGACACAGGTTGTCGGCAGGTAAGCTAAGAAACAGATTTGAACTGATTCAGGGTGTGAGGAAGTGAAACCTCATACTCACACCCTGAATCAATTAAAATGTTAGGATACATCATAGTGTCTGCTAAGAGAATAAATGAGGCCAGGCTCTCATGGCCAGTGGTACCCAAACAAACCAGGCTGGCAACTCCTAGGTGTAAATCAAAAATCTGTAATCATATTTGGGAATAAAGGTAGTAGGTGCTCAACAGTGCAAAATGCTCCTGACTTTCCTGTACTAGGAAACCCCTCATCTCTCTTGCAAGTATTAGCAAAACAAGACAAGGGCTCAGAATAAGCACAAGTTATCTTTTTCTCAGGCTCTCCTTTAAAGGTAGTGTCTGAATATTGATTTTTTATATTATAAATTTACCAACAACACAGTAGCACAGCAGGATATCAGTGTCAGCTTGCTGCAGTAGATTTATCAACTGTAGTTTGTACACCAAAATGCTTATACCAAAAATGCCACAAGAATCTAAAGGAAGTAAACAAGGACACACCATATTGCTATATGTGTCTTGCAATGACTGTTTACATTATCTCACACTAAATATTCTGGCCATACAATTCAATTAGCAAATCACAACTCAAGAAAGCTCTCTGCTTCACAACAATTTGAATATTTCAAGCAGCATATAAACATCAAAAGCTACATAAATATACGGGGAACATAAAGCATATGAAAAGTTGCTGACAAAGTAATAGGCTTATTTATCAAAGCTAAGAAACTCTAAAGTATTCTTAAGCTGTAACCCTAACAAAAGTGTATCTTGGAGACTGTTCTCATAATTCCACCCCCTACCTCCTTCCTCCCTTCCCCAAAACAGCAGGGAACATGGGAGGAACGACATCATAGATTTTGCTTTTTGAAGAGTCCCATAGGCACCTAAAATATTACACGGTAGTTTTACTAACTATTGCTAAAGCCACAACAACACGTTCCAAAATAGTCCCAAGAACTTTTCCAACTGGAACAGATTTTTCTTGCTCTGAGCTCATTTTAAAAGGATTTTTGTCTTCCCTTAGCGCTGCGTACAATCAAGCCAACAACATAAGAAGCCCAAACAGTAAGTTTTCATCTGCCAGTATGGGGGCATGAGAGAAAATGGACATTTAACACTAATACCAGATAATAAGGCTGTTACATAAAATTCACTAAGCTCAGTGGGGAGCTTTTCATGTACGGTTCCTTCAAACCACTAATTAGCAGAAGAACTGCACAGAATGTGCATGCCCCCTACATTCTTCCTTTTATTGGAAGGAAGCAGCAGGGTTGGTTTCTTTTTTAATATACTGAGATCAGCATCATTTAAGACAAGAACCAAAACCCATTTGTTGACAACCCGCTGAACCCTTGCGCTGATTCTTGCGCCTGTCTTTGATGTTTGTGGGGAACTGAAGAACACAGAATAAAGAAAATTATAATGATCTTGCCAGTATTTGAGTACCTCTGAATAACTTTCTCCTTCGCATGGGTTCTCAGAGAACACACAATTGGGAAACACATACTTTAAATCCCCTTCCACAAGCCGGTCAATCCAGATGGATGAAGGGCTGTGTGGAGCACAGCTAAAGTCAATGATCCCTGCCAGAAGCCCGTAGCTGCCCTTTCCTGCAGCAGTACTGGGGCCATGTTGTACTTTTTACAGCTGTGTCATGGAATACAAGATGCCATTCAACAGTGCTATAGAATTGTAATAAAATCCCATCTTGGATGTGTTAAGTGTTTCCTTCCTCAGAAGTTTCCGTTGGCATGCTGCTAATCCCTCCAACTGCACCCTGGACAGGCTCATCAGAGGTGACCATCAGTCTTCTCTCAGCTTCAGCCAACCAGATAAACCTGTCCAGCCATAAGGTTTACTACTTCTCAGAATAACGTGAAGGGATACCAGGAAAAAATAGTTGTTGGTTTTTTTTTTGTTTTTTTTTTTTTTTAATGTGAAAGTTCAGTCATCACAGATAGCAAATTGCATAGTATACACGAAGATGTTTCAATGATTCACTCTCTCCAAACAACAGGAACTGAATTTTATGGATGCTTTTACTAGGGTACCGTCTATTCCTGCCCCACTCCCAGCAATTTATTTCCTTGTATAAAAACAGGTTGTTACTGTAGGAAAACCAAAAGAAGAGAATTTATAAACAAAAGCTATTAAACATATGATTCCTTGGACACATTCAAATTCATGAAGATCTATCATCTCCTCTTTCCCAAATTTTTATTTTTCCAAACATCCCAATGAATATTTACGATTTGAGAAGTTGTTTTGTTTTGTTTTCATTTCGTAAACATCATTCTAATTAAGTTTATCAGCCAAAAGTGACTATCATGGTCTATCAGCATGCCTCAAATGCTGCTCAAGGGACTACAAAGTGAATACTAAGCAGAGAAGACAGATCCTGTCCCTCATTACTTATGTTAAAGACAGTCAAAAAGCCAACATATATATTAAACAACACAAGTAATACTAAGTTGGAGGGTATGTTCCCTAAAGAAGCATGTACTAGGTTCTTAACGCATATCTGCCGTTTTCAGAAATACCTGTCCTTTTGTCCCTTAAGACAGTGTGGGACAGGTCTGTGTTAGTACACACAGTATATTGACTGTGTGTTTTGCTACACACAAGGAATTAACACTCGATCTAAATATAGTAGGTGTACTTCAGTCATAACTGACCTCAGAAAATAAAAAATCAAACCCTTAACAAAAGCATGAAACCTGTCAAAGTCAAGTATTTACTATATCCTCAGCTAATTCTTTGTTCTTTAGTGTGTTTCTCGTATTTCACTTTTTAATATTGAATTATGTATTACAGAGCAGTGGCAGAAGACTGTATTCAAGGCAGGTAATAGTCTCCTACTTGAAACTTTTCTCAATCCTCCCTTTTTCATTCAGACACCAACTGCATTCCCAGAAGACACCAAACAATATTAATCTCTCATCACTTCCCAGAAGACACCAAACAATATTAATCTCTCATCACTGTTTATAAGGTTTGTAAGAAGTTTCAAAAGAGATCTGTCAAAGTAAATTAAAACTACAGCATTTCCCAAAAAAAGCCTTAGCTGAGTAAGAGGAAGCTAGGCATTGACAACCTGCTGAGATTTAAACTCTTAACATGTCATTCTTCCTGGACTGTTAGACTAAAAAAATCAGAAGCAAAAGGTAAGGATGGGATTAGGCAAAACTAAGTCTAATGCAGACTCAAATCTGTGATGTACAGTTTTATAACTCAACCTAATCTTTTGTGATCTTTCAGTGCAGTGAAGGTATACGGACACCTCAAACCAGAAACTACTCAGTCGCAGTATTTCATGACAGGGTTATAGTACAGCGTGGTAATCTCAGATCCTCAGCAATAAAATGGAAGACAAAAAAATGTTCCTGCTAGCTAAGAAATAGAGACACCCCAATTCCAGCAAGCTGCTGCGGAGACTAAAACATCCCCTTTGTGATTACAGGGTGCATGACTACGTGGTTACAGCTGGTTAGCTGTCATGGAACTAGACCAAACAGACATTAGCGGCAGCAGCAGCAAAGTGAAAAATAGCATCGATCAGGAACATCCCAAAAAAACTGGGGGGCGATGAAGGGATGTCGGTTTGATAGCAGAAAAAGCAACAGGCGTCATATCAAGGACATTGCAATGAGGGCATTGGCCTCCAGCAATGACACTGGAGATCAAACACCAGCTTTGTTCAAACTCCTGATCTCTCCTGCTGAAAAGAGGTACTGAGATAAAGCCGTAACGGTCTTGAGGGACCACTGAGTGAAGCTCAGACAAGAACAAGATAAGCCTCTTTTTTTAATGTGTTGCTCTAATTGCTCTCTACCTTTTGCACCTAATTTTGAAACAACATTTGTATGCTACGCACGTCCTATTGCCAGCTGTGAGTGCCCACGTACCAAATACACGTCCTTTTCACTGACAGTTTGAGTTTTAACTGATCATCACTGCCTAAGGTAAGATTTGGCATGCTCCCATTAACCAGTGCCATGGGGCTCTTGCCAGAATCTTGGCAGATGCATTTCCCCAAATCTTCCTTTTCCAGCCAACCCCAGCAAGGCCCAGCAAGCATTAACCTAAGGCAAAATTCCATGTTCTTCTTACTCAGTTAATTGGCGGTGTTCTGTTACTCTTGAAACACCCCACGTTTCACACTGACCTGTAACACCTGTCTCCCAAGGTATCTGCACTACTGCTGTTGATGGAAGTTCTTCATTAGTTTTGGATACACCACGTCCTGGTACCTTAAAAGATAAATCCATTTAATATTGAGAGCTCCACCTAAAATTGAATTCAGGAACCAGGAAATTACAACAGAAACTTAACTCTGAGCAGGGGCTGCAGAACAGACAAAGGTGGCATTCTTTTTTTTTTTTGTATTGATAGGATGGCATTAGACAAGCTATTTTTGCCATGTCTTTACAAAAAAAAAGCACTGGCTGTTCAAACAATAAACCAGGAAACATGCTTAGTATCTTTCCATTTTATCATACAAATCAAAGCAGACCAGGGACTTACTGACAAGGCTTCAAAATTTAAGTAAGCAATAAAATTCGTACTTCCTCACTCATCACAGGCCCTGAAAAGGACTACTGCTTTCTATTTCATACAACTGTATGTACTTAGGCCAAGAAAAGAACCAGAGCAGTATCTTACTGTGCGTATCAGGAGTCACCCAAACAAGAGTAGTAAAGGATAACCCGGCTGGAAAACCGGTGCTCACTGTAAGGTACTCACAGTTGCATAACAGCAGTTACTCATATCAATTACAGATTTATATGTGTAACTCCCTCACTTAGTAAGAAAAAAACAGATCCTATAGATTACACTTCATAACCACTCAATTTTCCTTTCTTATTGAAGAGACTATATGAGCATATTCTGCATTAGAGAAAGACAGGGATGATGAAGGGTTAAGCAAGGGGCTATAACAACTGAAGGTGAAGCAAGAGGAAGAAGCAAGCGAGAGGGGGAGAGCAGGGAGGTAAAGATAATCAGAAAACAGGTATTGGAAGAGCCGTTTGTAGAACTAAAAAATATACAACTGGAACTGGGTTTAAAAAAAACAACCAAAAAACAAAACAAACAACAAATGAAAGAAATATTTTGAAACTAAATAACACAAATCCTGTCTCTTATTCTGTATGGGGTTTTATACTTTGTTCATGCATTATTCCAGAGCCATGAGTAGGTAAAAGAACCAGTAGCTGCAGCCACAACAGGAAAGGTTCATTTGAGATTTTTCGTATTGCTATTTCTTATTCTTCTCTAACAAAGCCAGGTTCAAATTACTTGTCTGGAGTGCAATTATCCCATAAAACATTTTGATATGGGCAAATATTTGTGATGGAAACATTTTACTATCTGCTTAGTTTCCAAGTTGCAGCATAGTTCCTACTTCTATTCTTTAACTCTTCTTTGTGTAGAAATTGTAAAACCTTGACATGTTATCTGAAACCTTATCAGACATGCCGGTGTTTCAAATCTGCCCAGGCGGGAGACAAGGTACATGAAACTTAATAAGCTGTCAAGGTTTTGGTTGAAAAGTCTGATTTACAAAGTGGAGAAGCATTTAAGCATTTTGAAGAGTCCTCTCCACTCTGACGACACAACTAGGACCCCAAATTCTAAGTTTTTCCACAACAGCAGAGGTTGATATAGTGAGACATACAGCTTCTCCCCATCCTAGACTTAGATCCCCACTGGTACATTCTGTGTTTTATCATGCGTTACCAGGACTCTTTGGCTGCCTATTGAGAATTCCTATTTTCAACTTTTTACAAAAATACAAATAAAAGGTTTTCTATATTTGGTATGCATACTTAGATAGGTAAACAAGAAAATCAACACATTAGAGCTTTTATCAGTCCTGTTCCAGCTGTGTGTGATGTTACACTGTATTACTGAAACACTGAATGCAGAGCAATGTTACAAGACATCCAAAATACTAAAGAAAGTAAATATTCATTAAAACAACATGCACTGTTGCATCTAAGATCATAATAACATTTTACAATTTCTTTTACTTGTTAAAAATAACTCCCCCAAGATATCAAAGCAACATTAAGAAAACTTCATTAATTTAACCTGAAACTACAAGATAAAACTAAGATTTATAGATGAGTTATTAGAAGTGGAAATAAAAAAGCTTTTTGATCTAAAAATGTTTCTCTCTCAAAATGTGAAAAGACTCAGGTGTTCCCAAACCTTACCAATTCATGAACCTTATGTTCCAGCCACAAAAGAAAAACAAAGATCAATAACACATAAACCAGAGTAACAGAAGCTCGTTTCCAGCACAAACATTGTCAAAACTCCAGCTCTAAAAGCAAACACATTCTTGGGTACTGTTATCAGTTTGGATGTTACACTAAAATGAATTTTCACCCCCAAAAATATTAAATTTAGGCTTAGAATAAATCTCAAGCAGCAGAGAAACTCCAGGAATAGCAGCTCAGATCTCTTATAGCCAAAGCAGAACCGTGCTTATAACACAGATTGCTAATGAACGTTAATGGTCAGCAGGCATGCACGACAATGTAAAGCAGTGGGAATACTTTGAACACTGCTTGTCTACTGAGGGCACAAGGGTGTGTTTTAATTAATGGAGCACTCACTTCATCATTATTAGAAGCATCTGTCCTTGGATCATTTGGGAATTGATTGAAATTCAGACCCTACCAGCAGTTATACAATTTGTTCATATGTTATTTCCACAAGAAAATAAACCTGCAGTTGAGTTTTGTTTTAAGTTTAACACAGTTATTAATTTTAGAGACAAATTTAAACAGCATTAGCATGGCTTTAAACAAAAGTATTCTATTTTCTCTTTAGAATTTTTCTCTTTGAAACAATATGTGCCCACATTTCTGCCGTATATGTATACGCATATGCAAAAACCATTTTAATTTGGCAATGTGGTTGCAAAGTTGATCTTAATTTATTTTTCCTTTGTCTTCCTACAGATATATATACACACATGTATGTATATATGGTACTGTATTGCATTACATCCCCCGTGTTTTCCACAGGATCCTTACTGGACCAGTCATGGGTGACCAGTATTTCTTTACAGGGCAGTTACTCCACATTTAGCCCTTTTCTTGCTGTTCAATGCACTGCCTTGGGCTGTATTTACTGCAGGGTATGATTATTTAATTTTTTTTTTCTACTAAAGGATAGAATACTATTACTAGAACACAAGTGGCTCATGAAAATTAATTTGTATCCATACCCTGCAGTGGAATTATCTCCACTTTCCAGAGAAAAAGACAACGTACAACCATACGAACACTGTAAGCACCAGTTAACTCTCAGTGCTCATATTTATTGTGCATTATTATTATTATTTTATTTCATACAGTGTAGTAATTCAAAGTCTAGTGAACAATGTTGTGTATAAATGAAATTTTATCACTTAACTTTTGCAAGTGTCTGCTTTTGATCCAGTTGCAATTTTCATAAAATTTTTAAAGGTCTTCGATCTAAACCAAGTAGGGATTTTTTACCCTCCCTAGATGAGCAGAAGAATACTTAGTACAAAATTAACCTCCTATTAAACATCAAGTCATTTCTTCAAAGTACAAGGCTGCTAAACTTTAAGAAAGGAGAAGATATCATTTCCTTTGTTCTTCGACATAGTTTAGTCTTCATCAAAGAAGTTTTAGCTCATTTTCCCACCCCCAGGTCCACTTGAGACAGACACCCAAAATGGAAAATTTCAGTTCAAACTGTTAAAGTTTAGCAAAAAATTACAGAAAACTGAGAGAAAAATTTTACAGTGGGAAATACTGAGCATTGTGGATTATGTTATCGTGTAGGCTAATAGCGTGTCTATAACATTACCTTTCAAATACTCCAAGTTACACATGTAAATAATTTAACAAGCTTGCCAACGAATTACAGGTCTTTGTCATGGGTTTGGATAAAGAGAGCACACAGCTGTCAGAAGGCTGGAAAGTGACCTGAAAGCAGGAGGTTGCTGCCAAATTGTTTCAGCAGTACTGATGAGGTCCAGTTTTGGGGATGGGTCGGGGACTCTCACCATCTTCATTTTCAGCCGTTTGCGTCCAACACCACAACCTTTTTAGATCATTGAAAATTTGTGGCATCTTTTTTCATTACCATACAACAGTATTTCTGTTTAAAATAATTCAGTTGCTATAAATTCCAAATTTATCTGAAAATTTTGCCCATTCTGATGGGGATGATACATACTCATATGAAAGAGAAAGCTATGTAATTTAAACCACATTTTTATCTGTTAAGTGTTTATTCACCAAGATATTCATTATTCTGTGTGTATGTGTATACGTGCATATAAAACAAAACAGACATTATCCCTGATCCTGCAGCCAATTTCCCCAAATGCATACATGAATGTGTGGGTGGGCATTGCAGAACAGGAGGAAACTTTGCAGGGGAAGGGAAAAGAATCAATTCCAGGGCTTAGAGGCAATTTATAATTACTGGAGGTATTACCTGCTGTTTACCTGTAACCAAGGGCTGGTGCTACATGTCTATGTGAATGGGATTAAGTTTAAATGTTTTATAGCAGCAGTAAATTAATGTTTAGTAAAATCATTTTTATGAGATGTACATAAAATAGCAGGTGCTTTCCAGACAAAAAGAAACTGCCCAAGTTTAGTGAGTTTCCAGCTGAGTGATATTCGCTTTAGTCTGTCATGGCATGATTGGGAATATATGCAGAATCTCTCCTAGAAGAATAACACTTATTTCTGTGAAAGAGAAAAGCA
Source organism: Charadrius vociferus (assembly GCF_000708025.1). Classification (NCBI taxonomy): domain Eukaryota; kingdom Metazoa; phylum Chordata; class Aves; order Charadriiformes; family Charadriidae; genus Charadrius; species Charadrius vociferus. The sequence goes on from NW_009648061.1 coordinate 1,271,403, forward strand.
CATTTTCTGGATATGAGGAAAGGTATGCATTGGAAAAGTGTGCCAGTATTGTCAGTTCTAAGATATAAAATAGAGAAAGATGAGGGACTTAGCATTAGCTATACTGAGTATCATCATGCCTTTGAAGCAGCTGAATCCCAGAGCAGAAAAACAGTCATGGCTCACGTGCCTTGGAAAGAAATTCACAGCAAAAAGCGCGTGGCAAGGGAAGTTCAGGGGATTGCTCAGCCTGCTTCACATTTTAATAGGCTGCTTCCCATGCAACATCTCTTGTAACCCCAAGTCATGTGCTCATGTATGCCATGTATGTTCATATGCCCAAAACCCTTTCTGTGTCCCAGACCTGCAGCAACAGGTTAACTCCCTTCCCTTGCAATGTGGCCCCAAAGGCAGACACTTCATAAAAATGATGTGGGGCATAGGGCACCCCACCAACTGATGGAGAACTTGAGCTCAGTTCCCTCAAAATAGGGAAATTCAACACCCATTTTCGCAAAAAGAAGGCTCAGACCACTGGGCCACAGCTAAATTTTCACATATCCTCTTGTGGCTGTGCCACCATACGTTAGAAAATGAAAGACACTCAGAATGAGGGTGATTGCAAGCAAGATGGAGCCTGAATCATAGAATGGTTTAGGTTCAAAAGGACCTTGAAGATCACCAAGTTCCACCCCCCCTGCCATGGCAGGGACACCTCCCACTAGACCAGGTTGCTCAAATTCCCATCCAGCCTGGCCTTGAACACCTCCAGGGATGGGGCACCCACAACCTCTCTGGGCAACCTGTTCCAGCGCCTTACGACCCTCAAGGTGAAAAGTTTCTTCCTAATATCTCCCCTCTTCCAGTTTGAAGCTATTCGCCCCAGTCCTATCACTACATGCCCTAGTAAAAAGTCCTTCCCCAGCTCTCCTGTAGGCCCCCTTTAGGTACTGGAAGGCCACTATAAGGTCTCCCTGGAGCCTTCTCTTCTCCAGGCTGAACAACCCCAACTCTCTCAGCCTGTCCTCATAGGAGATGGTGCTCCAGCCCTCTGATCATCTTCATGGGCCTCCCCTGGACCCGCTCCAACAGGTCCAAATCCAAAAACTCAGTGCTGGTGTATAGGTTGAGGACATAGCTGGCATGAGGCATAGCATAGGCCTCTCTGGAGAGGGTGAACATTCCCACTGTCTTATGCTTACCCAGACGAGGTTGCACCCTGTCCACACCCTATCTTCTTTTGGGATGTAGGTGTTTTTAAAGGCTGAGACAAAAGCTGGCACTGCTCTTGGATAAGACCCTTGTTGTGTACATCCCTCTGTGTTAAGATGAGAATGAAACACAGTCTATCCACCAAGAAGTGCAGGTTCACCACGCTGGCCTCTGCCAAGGATAGGTTGTCACAGAATCACAAGACAGCTTTAACAGGAATGAAATAGTAACAGTAAAAAGATGACAAACAGAAACTTGATTGATCTCAGCTTTACACTGTTGGGGTAATATCTTCTCAAAACACAGATACAACCAGGTATGCAGCTCACAATCTCAGTTTTGTTTTGTAGGTAGGTAGATTTACTGAGACCTGCTGCAGGCTTGAAAGAGTCTTCTCACCCTGGCTCTGAAGCTGCTTTATGCAGCTACTGGAATAATCAGGGGGCAGTTCGTCAAGCAAGTTTAGACTTTTTTTGAAAGTATACTAGTATTGCAAGTCAGGAGCACAAAACAACAAAATGGAACTTTATAATAAATAAAAGCAATTTGCAACTTTAAGTCTAGACTGGCTACCAATCTGTATAATCTGACATACTCTAAAATAATTAAAAATACATTGCAATGCATTAAATCTAGCATTTGAGAGGTGGCAAGCCACTACACATAAGATGTCACAAGTCAAATTCTGTTGAAGGAAATAAAGTCCATTATTTCATATTTTTGCTATAGAAATCAGTGGTTTGGGTACAGTAGAAAGCAACAGAACCACCATCTCTGGCACATGGGGGAATTATGAAACCCTAACTTTAAACTTCATTACCAATGAATTATATTACCAGACTTAATATTCAAAACCTTAAGAGTGAACACAAAAACGTTTGGTATCGGTGACATGGCCCCTACGCTTGGAGTTACACAATAGAGTGCCACCACGGAGCAGTGAGGAGTCCTCTAACCTCCCATATTGTGGCTGCATCAGGATGTAGGCATCTTAACCTACTGCCATGCATCAACTAACTACCAGCACACTTTAAAAAGTATTAATAATGCCTTCTGTTAACAGTCATTAAATCAAAACTAGGGCCTTCCTCACGGGCATACTGCTCCCCAGTAACTGCCAAGTAGGTAGCTTTTCACGCTGTGTCACACTGAGGGTATCTCATGCAAAAGGGTGGAATTGTTGACCTGAATCATTTACAATGGCTCAGCTGAGCTTTTTTATGGAGTAGGGGATGTAAGTACACATAAAACGAAGACCATATGCTTAAACTAAAAAATCCCTTCCATTCTTTATTTTACAATCAGGTTGTATTTTACAGCCTTATTTAGATTTATGAATAGTCAATTCTATATTTATAACTATCGTAAAAACTGAGCAGCTTATTGTTTTTGTAAACCTAACCTCAAATCTAAGCCAAGAAAAATAAAACTAAAAGCTTTCTAAAAAAGGAACATTGTTCTTACACCGACAGAACAGATAGAAAAATAAAATGTCTAAAATGAAATGGCCTTTCCTGGTGAAGGGTAAGTAGTGTCATGCAAAGAGAAAATGTGGTTCATAGTCAAGTTTACCACTTGACATCCTGTAAGGCTTCTAAGTGTATCCCTTCAGCATAGCCTGCTCTAAGGATATTAACTATGGGACACAAGTAATTATGCTGACCTCCTTCCCCCTCTGTCTTTATGGGAAAGATAATTTATCACTAGAAGCTATGAAAAATTCAAGAACTGACACCGCTGGAAAATAGTCTGTTCTGTGGTTAAGCTGCAAGTCTTGGGAAAAGGGAAAGTGGATACTCTTGGTAACCGAAGTGCTAGACTGAACAGGAGGGTTGGTTGAAAGATAAACCACTCAGTACACATACAGGTTATTTAGTACAGTACATACCTCACGTTAAAGACAGAAAGAAAATTCTCTTCCTTTTCCATTAGTTAGTACAGTGAGACCATCCCAATAAATGCTTCCTATGTTCAGATAGACAGAAGATACGTCAACTATCTTTTCTAGTATTCAAAAGGTTAAGAAAAAAGGAGTGTTAAAGGTGTGTCAGTCCTACAATTAAAGCAGGATCCTATTATGCTGGAAACAGCACTAATAGCTTCTCCCACAGATCAGGAAGTTACTGTACTGAAGCCTACTCAGAATCCTTTGAAAGTCATGAGAAAACCCAACAGAGGAATCTGGTACAGACAGCAATTGTTTACAGTAGCGTAGGGATAGAAAGTTTCCCTGAAAAATCAGCACAGCAGATTTCTTGGTAAAACACAGCTACCAAAACTTAATGTACACTATACAAACTGTAACTAAAATGTTAAATCTTTGAATTTTAGGGAAGCAATTTCTAAACTTTTCTAAAGCCCTGAAATTCAAAACTCAGCTTGAAAGGTTTCCAAGAACTCTTTCCGTTTAGGCTATCTCTCTCTACTAAAACCATACATCATGTATTCTAAACACTGCTATTGCATTGCAAGGAAGCTGCGGCACGCTAGTGGCTTGGAAGGAGGTCGCCACAACTCAGTCATTCTACTTTTCCCAGGAGGTATAGGGCTCACTTACCTTTATTATGGTCACACCACTTCCTAGACCCCGAGCTAACAGCACCTGGACTCTTCTTCTGACAGTATCTGGAAGGCTGACGGTAGGGAGAACTGCCAGGACAAAAACCACAAGAGGCTGGAGTTCAAAACTGAAAGTCAAATATTCAGGCAGAACAGGAGACTAAGCAAAGAAGTGAGGTTTTTGGAAGAAAAGGGGGCAGGAAGAAAAACAATCAAAGCAGCAGGTACAGGAAAAGAGGGAAGAGCAAGAAAGGAGTGAAAATGCTGGAATAATTGAATTACCGGTAACCATTTTGAGGGGTGGGGGTAATAATGCATCATCCCTTTCTTCTCAAATTCAGATTCTGCTTACAGGTTCTCCTCCATGTGTAGGCTGAAGAACATGGTTAGGAAATGAAAAGAAGTGTATGTGCCACTCCCAAGAACTTTTAAAACCTAAACCTAACCAAAATTGGAATGGTAGGTCACCAGTCTAGACCTTTCCAAGAGTCAGAAGTCACTCAGCCTTTTGTTTAAAACTATACCAGTTTTCTTACAGCAACAGAGAAGCATTTGCAACATAAAGTAACAGCAGAGGTCTCATAACTACACTAGCCAGACAGCTCACCAGGATGTTTTCATCTCCCACTGCAGTTCATGTCAAAGCCCTGCAATATCCCCAGCTGCAAACTGTAATAGTGATGGATGAGTTATGCAGCTGATACAGAACATCAGAGTGCACAGCTTGCCTTACTTCATCATTCCTCAGATATTTAGCATAGCTTTCCCCTCCTTTCCTTACAATTCACTAAAAGGCAGATGGATACATTTTTCCATGCTTTGTGGAAGAAAAGGACTGTCAGCTGTTTGCCTTTATTTAATAGTTGTTTCAAGAGCTTTTCAGAAAAGAAAAAAAAAAAAAAGACAAAAACAAAAAAGAAAGAAACCTCCCCAAAAAGCAAACTACTGCACTGTTTCCAAGCCAGAAGGCACAATCTGATTAGGCCAACTAAATGATGGCATGGATTTCACTCTTACCAGTGCATCCTTTGGCCTTCAAAGGTAGGTCAATCTTTCAGTAATGAGGTGACTGGTAATAGTGGTTATGTATCAAAGTTTGGACTTTAACCTCTCAACACTAGTGGGTTTTCTTATGTTTTTGCTATGTAAGGAAGATAATTTCATTGCTTCTTTTGGCATTACTGAATGTGGTTTTGGGATGAGGAATGCAAAATGGACATTTTTTTAATCAGAAACATACTGCAGTAACTACATTACTATTTGGTATTTTTAAGAAGTCTACTTAGTGACAAAGCCAGCACCCATCAGTTGCCCATCTGCCTTGGAGCTCAGTGGAGCTCTGGTGTGAGTGTCATCCCATATTCCAGAAAGCTATACGCAGCAGGAGCGGAAAGGCCAGAGGATTCACATCTCTAGTAAGCCAAGTCCCCAGTGGATTAAGACCTATTCTTCTCCTTAAAGGATGAATGTACATATAAATCCCAGTGTTTCCATAAAACATTTACAGTTTTAGAACAGCAGAGCAAACATGGGCCAATTGCAGGGATTTTATTGTGTTTGCCTTCTGCAGAAATGTGAAATCTCAATCATTCTTCTTTTACAAGAGCTTTTGCAACATGCACATGTGCCTTGCTGAATTAGCAGGGGTACTGTCTGGAAAACATATGCAATTAAATTGATGTAGGGAAAGAAAAAAGACAGCCCATTGTCTATTGTTCTTAAAAAAAACCCCACGCATGTATCTGAGAAATAGGAGCCAATGGATGCAGCTCTTATTAAATGGAAGACAGAAAAAGTAAAGAAGAGCATAGGTTTACACTGAATTTTCTGCCTTCTGAGGAAGAAACGCTTAGGGGTTGTAAAGGCTTACAGTGTTATAACTCTTCCCGCTTTAAGGTTAACCTTTACTTTAAAGCAGTGTGGAAATGTATTAGGTTGTTTTATGTAACTTTTGGTATGGTTTTAAACTCCAAGAATAAAACAATTGATGAGGCAAACCCAAAACAAGTGTTCAGTTACTCATGCGAAGTAGCCAATTAGATTTGTCTCCTAGGTCCCTTTATAATTAATGGAGCACCAACCTAGGCATGAGAACTTCAGATAATATAAATCAACATCCATAGCTCCGCTGAAGTCAGAGCTATGCCAAGGTACACTAACTGGCTTAGGAGGATAAAATGATTCATCAACTAAGTCTGTGCACTACTTGCTCACAATTACTTACTTATTGCATCTTTCCCAGATTCATAGCTCACAGAAAACATGCTCCCTAGCAAGGACTAAAGAAAAGAAGCATGTACATTTACTGGTATTTTAGAAGCATTTTGACAACAAAGTTAAGACACTCGAATGGACATCGCATCTGAATAGAATCTGAACAGTTTAACTAGACACACTGAACAGATAAACAATAATTTTCTTAGACTTAAAAGATTAAAGAAATAGGATGCTTAAGAAAGAACATCCTTCCTCAAAACTTCACACTCAAACCAATTTCCTCACCCGTAGGTTTACAGTGAAAAAGCAGGGACCTAAAATGGAATAGGCATCTTCCACTACTGCCTCTCAGGAAGATGGTGATTTATAGAATGTCTCAAGTTTTGGTAACTGACATTTCATGGCATGTTTTGATAATAAAGTTATTTTGCAGCTTCAAGAATTAAACACAAGTGTCTCTGTCATGACTGACACTTTGAAGGACAAGAATTGTAACTTAACTTATGCCATTCAAAGGTCTACCATTTCAAAAATCATGTTTAAAGGACAGCAAATGTGTATTCAAAACAGCAAAAACAAGCATTCTTTTATCCGCAAGCATGACAAGTGTACCTCCAAAGCATATTGGCCATCACACAAAGTTTGTGCTTCTTACATAGCCTTTCACAAAAATTTCCAGCGAACCAAAACCTTGAAGAAGAGTGCTCTAAAGGTGAACTTAAGGAGAAGAGTGCACAAGCAAAAGACTTAGCATGTCTCAGCACTGGCTTCAGGATCAAGACAATTTTTTTCTTGCAAGAAATAGGATAATTAGCCATAGGATATGCACTTTAAATCACACTAAGAATCCCATGTGCTTCATTTTAAAAATATGAGGGAAAAAAAAAGTCTTCTCCTGTTCAAGATTCAATTTCACACTAAAAGAAGAAAGTTCCTCTACAAAGACACTGCTCTCATTCAACAATATTGCATTGTATCTACTTGTAATTTGTATGTTTTCATAGGATCATATAGAAAGATTAGTGGTTTGGATCAGCAGGCTTGATAAAAAGAAGGAAAAACATACTTCAGCCATATCATCTCTTTCTGCAAGTTTGATTTTATGTTTAAAATGTGACGAATTCTGTATCTTCAGTAGTTGTCTAAACAGAACAACAAAATGCTCCATCCAGAAAAGAAGAAACAGGTATTTGGTGGACAAATATTTATTTTTTTTCCCTCCCAGTAAGATTGTTATCACAGTATACCTCTTGCCACTTGCTACGCTGAAGCAATCAGCACATCAGG
>NW_009648061.1:1278682-1282737 GCF_000708025.1 Charadrius vociferus
AAGAGTGTGGCCCATTCTTTAAACACACCCAAGTTCTCTAGCATAAATGTTCACGTCTGGGAATTAATCTTAACATAATTTATAACATACGTGATCACCTGGTTTGTTTAAAACTGTTCTATCTCAAATATACAGCCCACTTCATTTCCTTAAGCTTAACAGAACAAAATATTTAGCATTTAAGTGTAAATAACGATAAGTGTTTCTACTTAAATGCAATACAAGTTATCTGCAATTTCTGAAAGTGACAGTGCTTTAATCAAAAAGAAGGAAGAGTTACTTGAATCTCTAAAGGAAAATCAAGCATTTCGGCTCACTGCAGTGAAAATTTAAACTAACTCCACAAGAAGCCTGTTTTATTTTACAGCACAAGTGAAACAAAACCAAGACTATCTGTGCTAGCAAAGGATGAACAACAGGATTGAAAGCTGTGCTGGTTGAGCTTTTAATTACTACAGATGGCCAATAAAACAGTAGTTATGTACAGCAGTCATACAGAAACATAGAAAAGGAAAATTTAATGAAAAAAAATGTATTTCCTTTCATTGTATCTTCTTTGCTTCACTGGAGGCCACTGAACAGCCTTCTCTGAACATTATGAGCTGTGTATTTCTGGCAATTTTAAAGCCAGAACTGGTGTTGTTTTCATGTTGTCAGTCAGAGTCCAGGCTATATTGGGCTGTTTTCTATGCAGAGATTTTCCTCCCCGCTGTACTTTTTTGTGTGTACTTTGTTGCTCTTCCAGCTGCTCACTGCAGCTTTTTCCACATCTTCTTTGCAAGCCCAGGACCCTGCACCCCTGAGCATGGGGTACCCATCCACCAACAGGTACTGTGGATTCCCTGAGGGAGTTGCAAGGAAAGGAAAGAGAGAGCATTTTCCTTTCATTGCCTCCTCTGTGGAACAGGAGCCGCTGGCTCTGCTCTCCTTGTTCTTTTTCACCACAGGCAAATCTAGTACTTTGTCCATATGTTTCTTTAGATCAAACATCCTGATCAGGAAATCACCAGATACCAGTGCCCAATCATGTTTTTTCCCATTTCCCACTACTGGTCACTGCTGAAACTTTTACTGGTGGTCAAACATTGGACATAACAATTGTGCATCACTCCTATACCAGCCTTGCTGGCTGTTGGTGTGGGCCCACTGCTGGGACACCCACCACATGCAGAGAGAGTCACCATGAGAGGGAATTTCCCACTTGCAATCTGTGAGGTGCTAAAAAATTTAAAAGATAACTAGAAATTGCCTTATTCTCAGAAAAGGCAACAAATTGGCCTGCAGATATAATAGCTACTTAGGACACACACACCAAAAAAAAAAAAAAAAGGGAACAAAAAAAAAGAAAGAAAGAAGAAAAAACACCAAATGAAACAGGAATATTTTACTGTGAGGTATCAGGGCTGCATTTGTATCCCAGGCATTAGTTTGTGAAACTGATATTGTATTTTTCATATTTCAGCCTCCACTTTGCATATCATTGTAACTATTTAACTTGCTATAATTTTAGGTAATTTAAAAAAGCCAAGTTATTAAAAGAAGTACTTTTTTTCACATCTGCTCGCACAAGCAACAAACACCCAGTGACAGTACTGGCTATGCAGATAGTGCACACAGTGCATGGATCTTTTATGACTACCAGTGTGTCACAGCCTGCTGAAGACAGGAAACAGCTCCCATTCAGACATTTCCTTCTCGGTAATCAGGGACACTGCACAGTCCAGTGGCAACTCATTCATCCTCACCTTCTTACCATTTTTACCAGAGAAAACAACTGACTTTGCAACAGTAAACCTGTTCTGCAGAAAAAAAAAAAAAACAACCCTAACCATCACCTTTTCCTCTCACATCTCTGCAACATTTGAAAAAAATCCAGCTCCTTCATTCCCTCTAGAAGGGGATCAGAGAGGTCAAGAGTAAAAGCATACATTTCTGCACGAAGCTGAACTCACTCTCAGCCCAGTCCTCCCATTCCTCTGCAGAGTGACTCCAATTTTCTCCCTTTGCTCTCAGCTATACCACTGAGAGCTCTGTCCCATGCCAGGCATTTCCTATCCCTCCTGTTTACATGGTCCATCTCACCAGGTGGCTGTGAGCAACGGCTGTTCGATTACTGCAAGCGCAGTTCCCAGCTGTATCATACGTATGCATGTATTTCCCACTAACAGACCTTCACCCTGATCTGCCAAAGAGGGGACATTGGTGCTGAGTGCGTCTGTCTGTGCTGATCCACGTGGACAGTCGTATGTATGTATGTGTGGCATATGGGCGTTTGTCTGCCTGTATGTACCAATTGGGAAAATATGCTCAGCCTCGCTACTGATTGGACCTGAGGGCATGGAGCTGCAGCAGCCTCCCCTCTCTCAAGCTGCCACATTCAGACTCCCCATAACAGTCCCCTCTCGTTTGCTTTTCAGAAGGTGCCAAAAGCCTTTCCTGGGTTTCTTCCTGTTGGGAATTTGTATATGACCAATAGCAACAGTGCTCTGCAGCTCACATTGACTTTTCTTGATGGGTTTCACACCAGGAGACTGGGGGTGACACTCTCCTGGGACAGCCCTGGGGGGACCCTTGACAGAGCATCACCTACCTCTGGAGGGTACCTCCCAGTGAGTCTTTAATATGGGCTCCTGCCTGCCTTTGGACCCCGTGCTCCTCTGGTCTTGTGGAGATGGGCCTTTGATGGGCAGGTGGGCCTGGGAGTAGCTGGGGCAGGGTATTATTTGTGGTCCTCCACTGCCATTGACTCTCTGTGCTCCCCTGTGTGTGTGCAGATGAGCTCCGTATCACAAAACCTAATACCGGTAACTATGAATTCCAGTCATCGGAGGTGGTGAAGAAAACGTCTCCAAAATTTTCGAAGTGTGGCAGAACTTCTCAATCTCTCTGATGCTTTAGAAATCTTACATCCTAGGTTTCAAAAGAATAAATTTGACTCTTTATTATCCAAGCAAAATTTTCATCATTTATTTTGTTACTGTCTGGGTTTTGACTGATGCCAGAACAAGTTTTTAGCTAAAGTGCCCAGCACTGCTGACGAATCCTGATGCTGAACAGCAATGTCTGCTTAGAGCCTCAAGCCTCTGCTTAAACACTTGCCAAGGAATAAAAAAAAAAAAAAAAAAAAAGAAGTCAGGTACACAGTCTAGCAGAGTCTTTAGTCTCTGTGAGCTAGCTGTAAGGACCTGGGGCATATTTCAAGTGTTTCTGCTTTTTGGGATTTTTAGCAGAGATAGACGGATTAGCTCTTGACTGCTCCTTCAGAAAAGTTTATTTTTTTGTCTATTGCCAGATGAGAACAGAATTATTTGAACAAGAATAGTTTGAAAAATAAAAAATACATCAAGAACTAAAAGACTGCATTTTGTTTAAAGTCATATTTCTTTCTGTTTAGCTTTGTCTACATCTTAAATGACAATAAGAAAAAATTAAACAAGAATGTCTGTATTCTCCAGTGCATATTCTGTGCAATTCATAGATTTTTAACTGCTTTGCTTCCTAAAATATTTCTAAAAATAAATAAATTAATCACACACAATAAGGAAAACTTCTAAAACTTTTAAATAAAACTTATTTTGAAAGCAAACGAGTAAAAATGCCACAAATTTTGGACATATGCATTGGTTAGAATATTCTCTTTGCCCCAAACTGATGCAGGTTAGGAAAAAAATCTCAATACTAAATGGTTTCGGAAAATCATGACATTGCTTTTGCAAAGAACTTATGCTTCTGAACATCAGGGACATTGCAACAACAACAAAAAAAAACAGGCTGGCATTTCTGCAGGGTTTTCACCTTCTCCCTCTCTTGGGAATTCCTTTGCACAAGCTCCAGGAGGTCAGAGCATCTCTGAATACAGATAGCTGCCTTTGGCTCCACCTTTCTCCCTCCTTTTTTTCTGTACATTTCAATTCTTACCCTCGTTTTGGTTTTCTTGCAAAACATGGGAAAAACTTGCCTACCTACTTTGCTTTGCTCTTTAGATCTTCCTTGAGACACAAAACACTCCAGCGATTATTTCCCAACCAGAAGTGAGGGATCCCAGGCTCTCATGA
>NW_009648061.1:1282765-1370656 GCF_000708025.1 Charadrius vociferus
ACCACATGTGGAAAACATGCTGCTCATCAAACCCTGTCCCCAGAGCCCTCCTGCTGCTTTGCCCCAAGCAAGACTCTGCCTGAAGGCCTCCTTGCTCCTGCAACTCTGGACTTGGCCTCCAGCTGGGAGCAGAAGCCAGCCAGAGCTGGTCACCACAGACCAGCTGCTGGGAACTTGTGGCATCTACTGCCAGAGCCGCAGTTAAAATAAGGTGGGATCACACCCAAGAAGTTGCCTTCAGCCACACCATGAACCATGGCCATGAACCTCGGCAGCCCCACCTCCCCGTGGGGGGGAAGGCCCTTACAACCCCTCACAGTTAGTGAGTTATAATGAGCACAACACATTAAGACCACCAGGAACAGAAGTCTGAGTACCTGGCTAACGAGCAGGACAATCTTTTTGGGTGGCAGAGTATGATCCATCCAGTTGGTTCAACCTCTGAATCTGTACCAGCATTCTGTGATCTAAAGACAGGCAGCTAAACAGCACAGTAATACTAACTAAAGTTAGGCTAGTGCCTCACAAGCCTCTTTTTATAACCCTTCCTTTAAAATACAACAAATGGACGCTGCTGTTAAACAGCCTCTCACTTCCCCCACAACAGAAGGATCTTACAGAAACTTCTGTTCATTTCTCCATATCAGCTAATAACACTTTGAAGAAGTGATTTTCCTCTCCCATAGTACTAAAACCAGCTACTTCCAGGTTAATTTTATCTCTAAGGCATACTTAAAGGGAAAAGCTGCTAGTTTTTCTAGGAACAAAGTAAAAGCGTGGCAAGGCTGAGGCTGAATAACGAAGTCACCATCGTTTCCATTCCATCCCTTGATTACTTACCCAGAGGCGGTTTCTCTGGGACATAACGATTTTTCACGCTAGCTCCAGCACACGAGATGGCATGTTGGACTGACATGAAACAGAGAAAGCATACTTTCCCACTCAAGTGTTTCAATATGGCAGTTAGGTTTGCCAAATCCAGTGTCTCCTTGTTGAGTGATCGTACAGCAGGAGGTGAACAGCGGCATGCTCCTATGAGTATTCTGCGCACTGATCTTTGCAGCCATAGTGAGCAAGTTGGCAACTTCATCATTTCTGAGCCTTCACCAGAACAAGGCATCTCTTTAAAAAAAACAACAAACCCAAACAATGCAAACTCTCATTTCAGCCTCTGATAGCCATTACAAGATTAAAAGCAAATTGACAAATACCTTAACACTATGAGTGCAGTGAACATACTTATCTCTCCACTATGTCTTCAAGTACTAACTCCTAGACATATGGACAGAAACCACTGTCTTCAAATTCAGAAGTCCTACACATCCTGCAATTCTCCCCACATGTACAGGATTTTAAAAATTGCCACAGATGTTACAGATTTGTTTGGTCAGTATCAGGGTTTTCAGTCCCAAGTTAGCAAAGAATGTTTCCTTCTGCAAGTTATTTCAAGGTAGCAAAGACCAGCAGCAGAACAGATTAATGACTGTTTGAAAAGGGCCAACTGCAAAAAAGATTATGTTTTCATTACAAAGTATGCTGCTATGGATGATGCTAAAATCTAATGTACTTTAATACGGGTCAAATATAAATCAACAACCCCTATGCATTCAGCCCCTCAAGAACGTAATGTAAAGTGTATGTTTCATCTAGCACTTAACCCACTTTTTATCCCAGTTTAGAAAATAAGTGATAAAATGCTTCTGATATTGGAGCAGCCATTGCAATATTAGTCACAAAAATAAGCTTTCCACTGCCAGTTTCTGCAGAGCAATACTGGCATCCAGTGGCCAGTTAAATAAATCCTTAGTGGTTGCATCCTACAGAGATGGTTTGTCTTTATACATGACATGAGAAGATCCACCTACAATCTCAAGTACAGTAGGACCATTCAGTTTCTCATAACTTCCCATTGACTCCATTCTTTGATGATCAAAGCTAGCTATCAACAACTCTGAAGAAAGTCATTCCATTGAGCCACACTTTTTGTGCATGTTGTACAATCACAAGAGAAAATTTTGTCTTTTGAACACCAAAGGGGTTAGTTTGTGTTTTGGGGCTTTTTTTGTTTTTACTCCTTCCCCTTTATCAGTCCAGGCAATGATAAATCCTTCAACAATTATGATGACTATAATTACTCTTTCAATCCCTTTTGCCCTCTCCAGCCGAAATAAAATTAAAATGTATCCAAACAGTGCTTTATTGTGTGGCACCTACAGTACCTTGATTTTTGTTAGCCGTCGTAAGAATCTGAAAGAAGCAACAGAATGTCCTAGTTGCATGATTTAAGTACTCAAAAATTAGAAATCACAAGTCAGTCAAGCATCAACTGTTTTCTGAGGGAACACCATGGAAACACAGAAGTTCAATGACCAGACGTTCCTTGTCAACTCTCTCTGTAAACTGCCCAGTCAAAACTGGTGCTTTGCAAAGCCAAGTTGAGTGCCCACAGACTTATCAGCTGTGCGAGCACTGTGTGCGAGCAATGACCCATTTCCAAAGGTCAGTTCATAACTGAAACAATACAACTGATTTTGGTAACTGAGGTCCCACTAGACCTGAGGTGGCTTTCTGGGATGACAACTTTAACTTGCCTGCCATGGGAGCATGAAGGAGTTCAACACAAGGATAACCCGAGCAGAGTTGGGCCTTAGCTAAAGCTGATGATCCCAAATGGCCCAGCACTTGCAAAAACAGGCAGGTGGCTTTATCCCTTTCGGGTACTCTGGAAGCCCTCATCCTACCAGCTGCAGTTTAGTATCAGTACCCACACCAGCCTTCTAGCTAACACTGCATTCAACCTGTCAGACAACCCAGCGACCCTAGGACTGAGAAGCCATCACCTTAAGCTTCTTCTGCAGACCTTGGAATGGACGCAGCCAGGCCCACCAGCCCCATGAAAACACATACACTTTTGTAACACAACACCTGTGTTACCTGGGCTTTCCCTCATGGGGAGATTTTTCAGCACCACACAATCTTCAGCAACCAAAACCCGATTATAAAAAAAAAAAAAAAAAGTTGACCGTATGAAAACACTACCAAGTTAAGAATTAACTGTAGACAAGCCAAGCCTTACAGGGCTGGGCTATATCAGGCATCAAAAACAGGGAAAAATTCCTGCCAAACTCCAGGCTAAGGCATGCCCAGTGAAGACAAACTTCTGGATTTAACGAAGGTGACAGGAATGCCCACAGAACGTAGGGGTGGCGAGCCACGTCTCCATCACAGGGGCAGCCTCCCTTGACAGCTCCCACCTGTCAGCTTGATAGAAGCTTTTTGAAGCAAAAGCTTGCTCTAGCTGAATAAACAAGCAAATATTCATTTTCCTCTTTTTTTTTTAACACTTGCAGAATTTCAGTTTCACACTTCTCCCCCACATCCCACCAAAATTTAAAGAGAGACACCCAACAAAGAAGGAGTTTCAAAATATGTTAAGGAAAAATTGTTACAAGAAGCTTGACAATGTTTTTTCACACACAACTGCTATGTGGAGCACAGTGCATTTAAGGATGTACCTACTTTTCTGACCTAGAAACCAGAGTTATGTATATCTCTACATAAGATGCAAGCACAAAACCACTGGTGACAGCAAAACTATGTAACCTTGGTGAATTCAGTGGAATCGTAGAATCATAGAGTATCTCAAAAGTTGGAAGGGATGGGGTCCAACTCCCTGCTCCTTGCAGGACTACCTAAAACTAAACCATATGACTAAGAGTATCATCCATCTTATTCGGTGACATCAATGCATGTCAAGAGGACTCACAACAGAAGTCATGCTTTCTCAGACATGAGTGTGGGAGCTCAGCCAACAAGACTGAGTGATTTCTCAAAGAGCACAGAATGAGTATGTTGCAAGAATAAAACAGCACTGTAACTGAAGTATTCCTGACATACCTGAAAGCAAAATACACATACCTTAAGCCTTCCCTAGGAAGGCAAATAAAAACATTAGAAATCTATGCTATGCCTAATGGTTAGACAAATAGCTTCTGACTATTAGAGTCCTTTGCTGGTGCCTCTTGTCTTGGAGTAACTACTTAATATAGCTCTGTGTTATTTGTATTGACTGCTTGACCTGCAACCTCTGCTGTTAACTAAGCCAAAGAAACAACACCAGAGGCAGAAGGTTGTATGTGTTGCTGTTACCTGCATTAAAGAAGAACAGAGGCACAGGCTCAGGTAGTTTTTTCTAATGGCAGTGACAAGTACCACACCAGATTCCACTGTAAATGTGCAGCCAGTTGGCTCCATTCAAGATAAGTACACCTCCTGCTTTTTTGCCCTAGCCTTGAAGAGTATAAGCACATCATTACATACTTAATGCTTACAGACAGCCTTCCCAGCATGTGCTTTGGTAGCAGTAGTTTTGTAGCTTTGCTTCCTTGTAAATTCTACTTTTGGTGCGGAATACCTAAATCCCAACCTTAACATGATATATACCTTGGCTAAATTATCTTATTATTTGTCATCGAACCACGCACAGCTCCTGCTGGCCTGAATTTACAAGCAGAATGACATCACATTGTCAACTCATTATAATGTCATGGTATGTTGATTCAACCTCCTCCATGACACACTCTTAGCTTATCTTTGTTCACAGAAGTTAGAAATTGAAGAGGTGGACTGGATCACTTGGCACAGTTCAGGGCAGAATTATTTCCCGCATTCACATATTCATGAATAGGTTGTTTGGGTTGTTCTTTAAATAAAAAAAAAAAAAGAAAAAAAAAAAGAAAAAAACCCAGAACATTTAATTTAAGATGAATCTTCTTGACACAGTCATAAGGCAGACAAATGCCAGCACAATGGTCAGCTAGTATAGTTCAGCCACTTCCTTTCCAAGGAAGGACTTTAGTAAGTCGCAGTGACACAGTCTACAATAACCAGTTGCTTGCGTTTTGCCTTGAAGTATTGGATCCCCCACATTTTTCTAGTACCTTGCAGAAGTAAATCTTTCTGGAAGCCTTTACAGTTTTCAAAATTTAATGAAAACATATGGCAGCCTCTATTAAAATCAACTAAGACACAATGCATTTAACCATCAACAATGATTTGTTCAGTCCTCATGACCTCTCTATAGCTTGCTTCAACCATCATTTCTGAAATAAGAGCTTTGAAATTTAACATTACAACAACAACTACAGAGTTAAGTCTCTTTGACCTTGTTCTGACTCCGAAGGCAGAGATAAACACAACTAGTATATACTACTGAAATTGTATGGAATATCAAGTTGCATCAGGCACCCTTCTAAGCCAAATCAAGCTAAGCTGCACTATAACACTTTGGGACTGTGCTGCTCCTACTGCAATCAAATGGTCCTGACATGATTTTATTCCAGACAGAACAGTGTGTGACATTTCCCCAATGCCTGCTCTCCTAAACCCATTCAGAACACCTCTGCTTTGACACTCAAGCCATGACATGCAGAGGAGTACAGAGGATTGTCTTACACATTCTTTGTCTGCTTCACACTTGCAATTGCAAATGACTAAAATGGTTTTTAAGTACTTGGCCAGTTACTTAAATACTCTGTGCAACTACTGAGCAGTTTAAAAACAAGCAAAAAAAAAACCAAAAAAACAAAAAAACCAAAATCTCATCAGTGTGCAATGTTTTTCTTGTCTCTGTTTACAGGTGTACACACAAGGTGTTTGTAACTACTCATGATGCCAGAGCTACACTTTTCTGCTTCAATATTTTCACCCTGAAAGCCCTTCAGAGTTTGCCTTTTCTGCTTCTGCCAGACTTCTCTTCCTTATAGAAATGGCAACCCAGTAATAGTTGTTCCATCTGTTGATGTTCTTCAGCACTGTAATTCTGGGAGAAGCTGAGATAAATTTATGCTGACAAGGAGAATCCTAAAACTTTTGAATTGGCACAATCATTACTTTATAGCAACTCGATGAAAGGTTATGGCGATGGGAGGAAGTTCCCAGTACTGTAAAAAGTCATATGTCATACCCATTTTAAAGAAGGGTATCAAAAGACTCTTTGGAGGCACAGGCCAGTCAGTCAAACTTAAGACCCTGAGAGGGTTATTGAACAAATCGTCCTGGAAGCCATTTCCAAGCACAAGGAAAATAAAAAGATGATGAGGAAAAGCCAGCATGGATCTAACAAGGGTAAATCATGCCTGACCAATTTGTTTGCCTTTCAGGAGGCAGCAGCTGACTCTGTGGATAAGGGGAGAACAGTGAACGTTGTATACCTTGACTTCAGTATGGTCTTTAGCATGGTCTGCCACAGTAACCCTGGAACTAGTTTGGGGAGATACGGACTCCATCAGCTAACAATAGGGTGGTGGCTGAAAAACTGTGTGGACCACTCAGCAAAAAGGGTGAAAATTGGCAGCACAAAGTCCAACTGGCAGCCACGTAGCATCCCTTGAAGAATGATGGTAAGACCGGTGCTTTATGTCATTGTTAGTGATCTGGGTGAAGGTAGAGTGCACTCTCAGGAAACAGGTGTAAGATACCAAATTGGGAGCAGTTAGTACACTGGAGGAGGCTGCTACTCAGAGGAACCCATACAAGCTTGAAAACTGGGGTGGCAAGGAAGCTTAAGAAGTTCAACAAACACAAGTGTCGAGCACTGCACATGCGATGGAACAACCCCACACAACAGTACAGGCCAGGGGCCGATAAGCTAGAAAGCATCTATGTCGAGAAAACCTGGGTGCGCTGATGGACAGAGTTAAAAAAACAGTCAGCAGTGTGCCCTTGCAGAAGAGAAAGCCGACTACGTTCCATGATGCATGATAGCAGGCTAAAGGAATTGGTTATTCCCTTCTATTTGCTATTTGCAAGACTGCATCTAGGGTAGTGTGTCCAGTTTTGTGTTTAAAAAAAAAGAACATGTGTATCCTGTTATGAAGAATTTATACTGGTGCTCTGTTCAGTTCTTCTTTTCAGATTTCAATTTCTTACTTTATCATACTTAAAGAGATCGATCAAAGGGAAAGGAAATGCTTTGTATTCCCCAGTGCATACCAAAAAAAATGAAGGGGAAAAAATTTAAAATCTTTATTTTCCTGGAATCTCAAACCTGTCATGACAGTTGAGGATATCTCAAACAGCCATTATGAATTAGGAGCTTCTATTACCCAGATATATCAGCATAGACTTGTCACAAGTATAGATAACATAAAATATACTTTTAAAACCTGAGGAATTTATGAAGTGAAAAATAAATCTTTCCATTCCACCTGGATAACGGTCCATATATATTACCCTCTGCCTCTCAGCTGTGCTTCTACAGTTGCATTTTACCAGAGGAAAATAATTCCTTATATAGCAACGTTTAAATAAGATAGCTTGAAATTTTACTTCATACAAGGGGTGGTAACTTCAAGGCTTGTTTCTTCAAGTCACTGCTTTTAGTTAGCCTAATGTTTTTCTTTTATAAAAATGTGTTTTTCAACAATCACTAACAGCCCATCTCAGTTCCATTTTGCAGAAGGAAGCCATTTGTGAGTGGCAGTAAGTGCTTTAAAAATAAAAATATGAAGGACTGAAGAACCCTTCTTCAAAAAAGCAACAGAATTTCAATTTCCCCCCTCACTTCCCACAATAATTTTAAAGCAACTGCACAAGAGAACAAACAGTAAACAACTCTTTTACTGGTTTCTCATGTTACTGTCTATTGTTCTATGCAGGAACATTGTCCAATATTCACAATGAAGACCTACAGCAAATATACAGCTTTCTATGACTTTCTCCTCTGCCTCCCAGTAACAGATTGCATGAAACAAACACTATGGAGTTGCATTAAGTTGTTCTTTTTGTTCAGCTTCATCACTCCAATCACATGAGGTGGTTCAGTGATACAGATGTTAAAATTCTGGGTATAATTTAATCAGTTCTACACTGAAATACCAAACTTCTTTAACAGAGAAGACAGAGGAAGTACAGAGAGGAGAACAAATGTTCCTGTGTTGGCTTCACCTTCTTTCTCCTCAACGAGCTCTGTCACTAGAGAATAATGGATTTCTCCAAGCACAGTAAGTATTCTCTCCAGATGTTTTAAATAGCAATTTTGGCTTCTTGTGCTTGTCCAAAAAAATGTAAATTAACATTTGAATTACATGCAAGTCAGCTGATGGAATATGATCTCATTCCTAAAAGGTTCATACTAATAGACCAACCAATTTCTGTGATTGCACCATCATAAAATACTGCAAGCAAATTGCTACCAAAACAAATAGACCTTTGAGCTGCTGAGGAGTCAGAACCTCTTCATACATTCTCCAAAATGGCACAACAGATAAAAATCGAATTTTACTGTGGTGAACAACTTCTTTATTTCAAAATACACCTTGCAGAATAAGAGATAAGAAAAAAACAAGCCTGAAACACATAGCAACCTCACATCGCATCCCTAAATGCTTATTTAAGGTCTGCCATTTAAGTGAGATCCAACTTTGGAGGATCCTTCTTTCCTTTCTCACCTTCAGTGGAGATTTTAGGATCTTCATATGCACTAGCCCTGTACAAAACCACAAACATCTATTCTCAGCTGTGAGCTCATTGACTGCTGACAGGAAGCTGTGACAGCAGACGGGATACTCCTGCCCTGTTCTTGATAATCTTTTCATGGACTTTCCCCAAAGACTCCTGCCAGTTCTGTGGCTCCAGCAGTTGAGATCAGAGTCACAAATGAGCCATGTGCCATGCGCCACTATGTCATTCTTGCCCTCTGAACTTTTTAACAAAAAAAAAAAAAAATTCAGTCATTTTGCTATATTGCTTAATACAAGGTATTTAGTCATCCAGATACTTCTGTGCTCATACTACTAGCTTTTTCAGCTACATTCCTCACACCTGTAATAGTTGTGCAGCAGAATTTACAGTAATGGGGGTGTAATTGTGCTTAGGAGTCTCAGTCTGTGTTAAATCAAGCTAGTTCTGACAGAACAGATCTCATAGTTCTATACACCTGCCCTTGTAACAAAAAGAGCTAGTTAAAAAAATGTAAGAACATACTTCCTACAGACACTGTTACCTGTAACCAACAGGACAGCTGGTGCTTTCTTGCAGCAGTTTACTTGTGTATTTCCTCTGCAGACTTCCCAGCTTCCTGCTATGCTTATTCATTTTTTCAGCCAGTACATAGTCCTATACCATTTGATCATATTCCACATGAAAAACTGATTCTCGAAGGTTTTGCCTGTGATGCCATGTGTTCACTAGGCAGATTTTTCAGACAGACCTTCCTATTCTTGACGCTCTAAAAAGGTTTGATTCCTTGTTTATATGTGTTGACATAGACCTTCATTATGACATTCCAACCAGATGGCCTTTTGAGACAAATTGGAGCTATTTAAAGAATTTCAAGATATTTCACGTGCTAGATCTTCACAGAAATTAAAAGCAGTGTAGCAAAAGAGGCAAGACACTGCAGAAAGCCAGAATAACTGAAAAGCCCAGGCACATTCACTTGTGTCCCAGGCTCTGGCCTCCAGGTACACAATGCTTTACCTGTTGTAGCAGGTTGTTAATCCCAGCTCAATTATACTCTCCTAATCAGTGCCAGTCTATAAACATACAGACTTCTGCTCATGGTTCTTAGGTATGTGCAGATGCTCAGAAACCATTAGGTTGCATTCCCGATAAGAAGATTATCCTCTGCCTAGCCTGGAAAAACTGCTTCTGAGCAGAGAAACGCTTGGTCTTTCTTGAATAGGTAACACTAGACTTGGATGGACTTAGAAGCCCAAGAGAACAGTCATACCCTGGTAATTCTCTTCAAGACGGGAAACTATTCGCCTCTAGTCACGAGGAAAATATTTCAACCTATTTTGAAATTGTTACAGTTATAAAACTCAGTAAGGGTCTTAGAAATGATACACAGCAAACCCAGTCTGTTCTGTAATCAAGACGGCATACATGAAAACGTCCTCTCCTACTTCCTGAAATTTCAGATTTTATTTAGATGAAATGTTTTCCAGGCTGTTGATTCCTAAATAGCAAGTTATCACTGCTATCAAATTAAAAGAGAATTAGTAAAATAGCATCTTTTTTAAAATATTGGGTCAAAGCTGTATCAGGGGAGGATCAGACTTGACATGAGGAAACATTTCTTTATTGAAAGGGTGGTCAAGCACTGGAACAGGCTTCCTAGAGAGGTGGTCGATGCCCCAAGCCTGTCAGTGTTTGAGGGGCATTTGGACAATGCCCCTTAATGTGCTTTAACCTTTGGTCAGCCCTGAAGTGGTCAGGCAGCTGGCCTAGATGATCATTGTAGGTCCCTTCCAACTAAACCAGTCTATTTTAAGTTACAAAAAAGTTCCTTAACAAAACCTTAATTTCCTATTATCTACTTTATCCTAGAAACATCCAATTAATGAATAATCACATTGGACTTTGATTAGATTATTCACATATTATTGACAGTTTTGGAATTAAGAGTATTTAACTGCCCCAGTTAAAGTTCCTGCAATTGAGGTAGAGAAGCAGCTTTCCATGGAAAGTTTTATGGTGGAACAGTAGGGCTAAGACTTTCAGATCTGCCTATGGCATTTCAAGATATCAAATTAGGAATAAGTTATGGTAAAAAGCTTTACTATGCTTTAAAAAAAAAAATAAAAAAACCATTACATGAAGCATGCTGACCACACAGATTTGGATCAACGTTACAAATGTACAGCATGTCTCAAGAACATACAGTCCTTGGCAAATACTGCAAAGATTTCTGCCTAGAGCTCAGGAAGCAATGGGGGATCATGGCTTTTCAGGAACCCACTGCAGCACAGCTAGGGGACACATCTGCAGCTGCAGGGCAGTGTTATGGCCTTCCTTCTCATACGCTACTCTTCAAAGATGTCAGGAGTCAAAAGAACTTGTCCTGTCTTCCACATAAAATAGTTCTTAATTAGCATAAGCAGCTTTCAAGTTTTTGCAAGTAACACTAGCAGGACAACTGCCTGAGCACAGGAAAGGGAGTTATACGGTAAATTTCAGAATAGCATTTACTTCGCAGCAAGGGCTTACAGAAAAGTCCCAGAGAACCCTCAATTTCGATTTATAATTTTCAAGTTGCATTTCAAATGGTTGGGTTTGGGATTTTTTTTTTTTTTAAAGGCTTTGATTACTAAACTTAATGCTTGCACCATTTTAAACCTAACCACAAAGAAACACTGTAGATGTGGAATTCAAAACATTTCTGCATGAGACTATACTGTAACAAGCGCAATGTCTGCAGTTGCTACTTGCAGTTCAACTCTGATAACCTACAAGCCTGACACATTCATCTTTGCTGTACAATTGGCGAGTTTGAAGTAGTTCCTTCCATCAGGGCTTCTCACACCAGGACACCAAAAAGCAATTTTCATTATATTCCAAAAATTTTGCACCAGCTTACTTAAACAGATGGTGTGGCCTTAGCTGTACAGTTGCAGAACATGCAAGAAAAAAAATAATGTTTGGCCTCAGACAAGCTGTTTCCTTTACCAAAGGTCAATGTAACTATGGCTGGTTGCTTCATCTGGGTTGCAGTTCAACCCAAGACCAAGACGTAAATAAGAAAAGAATGGCAAAGATCATTAGCCCACAGGAAGGGCAGGTTCACTCTCTACTTGCTGTCATTACAGCAAGAATTTGCCAGTGTTGCACAAAAATAAGAGCAGCTCAAAGTTTTGCCTGTACCATCCCCCAAGTCGTGGCACTTGTAGCAAACCACATTTTGTTCTGCCTTTCACATTACTAGACCAAAACAGGAACTAATATGCAATACCCATATTATTGAGCTGAATAGCTTTCAAAATGCCACCAGGATGCACAGCAGCAAAAGAAATCAGACCGCTTGCTTTCAGTGAAGAGCGCCACCACCTCCCACAAGAGAATTTTAATTTTACCTCTTTGGAGTAGGGTTTCTTTATAAGAACATAATAATGTTTTATGCATAAAAGTAAATATCACATTACAAGTCCAGCTATGCAAAGCATACCCAGTCATATAAATTATGAAGCACCATAGCACTAAGTGTTTCCCTTTAAATAAATGACCTCAACTTGTGACTGGGACTGCAATTAATTTTTTCTCTTCCAACAGTTTGAAAAATTTATCCAGTGTCGGGCTCCCTCTGTGTAGCCTCAAACAGAATTAGTGGAGCTCTTACTTTAATTAAAATCTTTCCTCAGCCTTTTTTATTGGTATTTACCACGCCCTGCCAGTTACTTGCCTGTTGTGAATAGCACCTTTACATAGACTGGCGGGGTCTCCCCTCTCTCAGACCAGCAGAGTCGGTGGCAGAGACGTGCCTGTCGGAACTCACAAGAAGATCTCAAACCCAAGAAGCTTTCCAACATAAGATTTGCAATTTTTTCCATATGCTGGCTTCAGAAAGAGTTTGCAAATAGTTCAGCAGACTCAACAGGGGCATAGTTTTTGTCCAAGAAGGCTCTGCCAGTTAGGTGCTACCACACACTGCTACACACTTGCACAGCACTACTCGTACCCATGTGTCGTGTTACCTCGGAGAAAACATCTACTCAAACAACCAAAACCAAGCTCTTTCTCGGGATTTTTATTTGCTTGCTGCTTTGTTTTTAAACAATAGCTGCAATTTTGTAAAGCCGAAATGGCAGATAATTGCCACATAGCGACAAATTGAGCACGCTCTCATTAAAGCAGCTCAGAGCTGGTAACTCAGACCAACCTTAACAATTACTTATGGGTGCAATGGGCAAGATTACACACTTCTTTTCACAAAGTTAAATAATATCTCTTCATTCTACACTATGTGCTGGTAGCCTGATCTGAGTCCACCCTGCTCTAGGCAGAAGTTTGGACCAGGTGACCTCCAGAGATCCTTTAAGGCAAATAATTCTGTGATTCTATGTGGGACAGAGAAGCCAAACCTATAAATTTATTATAAATTTTGTAACAAAAACGTGATACATTTGCCATATTGGTGCTAACCTGTGGGCAAGAAAGTGATTCCCTGCCTCTTAACTTGGCTGACATAATATATGCTATAGACTGAAGCTTTCAGGAACTGTTTAGGTTTACATACACTACAGCAAGTGCACCTTGCGAGATACACTTGAGAGATTTTTTAATATGGTGTTACGGTTTGAAGAACCCATAACAATTTGTTGTTGTTTAGACAATCATTCTATCACCCGATGACCCCTCCCCACCCAGGAAGGGGGATCAGGAAAAAACAAGGAAATATGGGGGATGAAATAGAAACAGATTTAATAGAATAAGATTACATAATTAACATTAATAGTACTAAAGAACCAATCTTCATCCCAATACCAATATAAAATATACAAGGATTATACTCAGCCAATTCTATCAGTAGGAAGCTGTGCACTCCCAGCAGGGGACAGCAAATGTCAGACACTGTGAGTGCTACAGCTTCGAGGCGAAGGGAAGGCCTCAGGGGTCCAACACCAGGGCACCAAATTCTCAGGATGGCAGCCATCGAGAGAGAGAGAACTTCGCAGCAAACTTTCTCATTTATAGTGAATGTGACATTCATGAAATGAAATAATCCTGTTGGCCAGCTTGGGTCAAGTGCTCAGGTCTCGCTCCTCCTAATCCCTGCATGTGGCAAACTCAAAACCACTGAGACCTTGAAACCACACCATAGCTGGCTATAAAGTAAGTATTTCCACCAATTCAGACACGAGAGTCTTCTCAAAGTGCAGTCTTTCCAAGTATTAGAAGAGAAATTAGTCCTGTGTTGCTCAAACCAGTACATGTGGTTACTTCTGCTAGAGTTTATAAGATAGTTGCAGTGACACTGAGTTCAGTGTGGACCACATCAACTCTTGTTGAATGGCAGACTACAACTATGAACAGACATCCCGCTGTCTGGTTATGAAACTTAGTGAGCTTTTGTAAAGAGCAAGTACATTATATGTCTGTCTAAACACAGTCAGGTTTTAATTTTCCAGTTTTACTTCTCACAGCACCACATGTCCCATCAGTTCTTCCACACAAACCCAAAGAGGGATTTCTGTGCACAGAATATTCTGGTTATTGCCTTTCCTGCCCAGAGTTGCACAGTCCTGCTAGCTGCGTGTTTGTAGGTAAACCACTAAACTGGAAAAGGATTATAGCAAGCAGTTGTGGGAACACAGAAAGCTTATAGTTCCAAGTGGTTTCAATGCTTTATGATGCAAGTTCACATGTTTGCTCTCTCTGTCTCTCTCCCTTTTTTTCTATTATCCAAAAAGGAGAAAGCAAAAAAAGTTTAAGATTTTTGTTAGTGATTATTTGATCAAAATAATGTTCTATGAATGAAAAGCTGTCAAGATGTCAAAAGCCTGCTTTTTATTAAGCAAACTATGATATGGAAAATAAGTAGTTTCCTCTTCACTGGTTCATGACAGAGACTAGAGGAAGGTCTGTTCTGCTGTTTAGCAAGTCCTGAAGCATCTTCCATAGCTACCTCATAGACTAAGAAATGCTTCATGAAAGCCTTGATCAGGGGAGGCTGTCGTCCTAGACTTCCTATCAGCACAGGTTCCTCCAGTGACAATTCAAGACCCCTGGAGGTAGGACCCATTAGAGGATAATTAAGAACAGGAACCCCTCCATTATTCTATCTAGGTTTCTTCTGTAGTTATGTTTTTTAAGCCTAATTTAATTCTAGGTGGTAACCCCTATCCTATTGCCCTCCCACAACTTACACTCCTGTTGTAGCACTAACAACTCAATTTGTAGCAATGTTGACTTTAATTCCTATTTAAATATATATATATATTCTTAAAGAGAGTAATAGTAAAAATTAATCTGCACAAAGCTCTATTCACCACCCCAGTTTCCACATTTGGAAATACACTACAGCCTATAGAGATTTGCCTTCCACCTGGAAAGCTCAGATGCCAGTTTTGAAGACACTGAAGCGTGGGTTTCAATGCAGGCTACCTACTTTGTCTTACACTACCAGTCTTGATGCTGTTGCACCTGAGCCAGCACAAGTGTGCTAAGATATGATGTCAACTATTGCACTGACAGAGCTTCAGTCCCTCTGTCCCTAGTACTTGGATATCTACTGATAGAAGTCCAGTGGGGGAGCAAGCAAGGAGAAAATGTGACCAAAATTGCAAGCAACCAATATCCTCAAGCTTTACAAACCATAATAGACCAAGATCAATAATATTTTCCATATTATGTCCTTGCAGCTGGCCAGCCATTCCACAGGTCATTTTTTACTTCTCACAACAGGTGGAATTACTTGTTGCTGGAATTGTTACAGCAGGCTGGGTGGTCCACTTGGTATTGCAAGTCAGCAAATTAGAATTTTTTTGTTAATGCACACTCCATTTGGTTCCTAAACAAGAGACAACCTGTCCTCTGCTCCTCTAATTCAGCCTTATAGCAGTGACAAGAACAAGCCATTGACCCTCAGGCTATCTTGCCGAACACTCAAAACAGCATCCTTGATACAGTAAAAGTTATTTCTGAAACACAAATAAGATGCAAAAACTTGTCCTGACAGCAGAATTTCAGTTTGGAGCAAACAAACTCTAATCTGGGAAGTTTATTTCTATGAAGATTTCTTCCCTTTAAACACAAGGTTTTCAGAAATAGCTAAGATAACAGCTCTAAAACTCATCAAATATAGCAAAGTTTCTAAAAATAGGAAGCATCACCTTCCTAAGAGCTAGAAATACAGTGGAGTTTATTAAGAGACCAAAGTATAGTGAGGTTCCTGAATTACACAAGCATTTCAGATTCTCCTAGTGGAAAAGCTCACACAGTACAGAGGAGTATAATAAATACAAAATGCGTATGAAGAACATTTAGCTACTAGAAAGTAGCATATTACCAGGTGAACAAAGCAACACACAAGGGAGGAGAATCACATTTAAAATGGAGGCAAAGCTAAATTTCAGACACATTTAGGCACCGCCTACTGGAACATCTCAAGTACTCACAGAATGTTACAATAGCACCAGGACATTTTATTAGCTCTTCAAATCATTATAGTTCTGAAAAAGTAGAGAAAGTATAGAGATAATAATACTGGAAGAGACATAACAAATTACAGATAGATCTTTTAACTCTGAGGTTTCTATTTGAAATTTCACTCAGCTCGGTCACTAAGCAGTGCAGAATAAGATGACAGCCTGAAACCATTCCTTAGATCTGTGTCTATCCAAGACACTTTTTATGGTATTAATCCACTTAGACATGTGCTCATTAATCAGATGCCCTAGGTAAACAGCATCTGATCAGATACAGTGTTTGAACCACCCACACAGAGCCTTCCACAGGAGACTCAGTCACAAAAAAATGATATAAGCAGAACAAAAGCTTCTTTGGAAGAAAAGCAAAGACCCGAACAAGACATTAGAGTCTTGCCATACCAATATCCAGCTTATGTTACTGTAGCAAGACTACCATGAAGGCAAAGCAGGGAAAAAATTAAACATTTCTACATGGTAGGAAAACATTTGTCTGCCATGAAATTCAGCAGAAGCAAGTTCATCAGCCAATTTCAGTTGTCAATAATATAAAACCAGACTGTGTGGTCTAACTCCACAAATAGAAAATAATAATAATTAAAAAAAAATCCCTTTTTAGGAGATTGGACCTAATTGTTTGGCAAGAAAAGTTACCTTTTCCTAAAGGTCCTGTGTGAGAGCTGCACTTCCCAAGCTATCTTCACAGTCAGAAATCAGATCATATATTTAGAAACATATATATACTTGGATAATTAAAAAGTATCATATCACCATGGAAGAGATTTTACCAGCCTAACAGGGCTGATATTAGGGAAATTAATTACATGATGGTCCTGAGATCAAAGAGAGAAGAACTCAACCTGCTAACCCATACACTTATTGTGTAGAGTCATTTTTCAGTATTGTAACACAACCCATCTGCAATATAACTCTACAGTCAAAATTAATTTAGAATAATTAATTGAGTGATATGTGAGATGGTGCTTTAGCCTTAACAAGAATCTTAGCTCCTTTAAAGAGTTTGTCTCAAAAATATCTTCTCATGAGCAAATTAACTCTTTAATAGCCATGCTTTATTTTCTCGTATTTTTAAAGTATGGCTAGTTCCTTGGACAGCAATAGTCTTTAATCATTGGCAAGGCAAAAAAAAAAAAAAAATGTTAACAAGGTTCAGAGGTATGCATCTGCAGCATAAAACAAACTAAGAATTGTGGCCAGGAACCTTTGGCAGCAAAACTGCTGAGACTATTAATTATAACTTTTGTTTTTATTGGCAGAAGCTACTAAAAAGTTAAAATATATGGTGCACTTTGATATCATGGGGAGCACAGGGAATGACGCCAACTCCAACTCAGTCCAGTCTAAAATTATGTTTCAGAAGAAAGAAAAGCACTTACCCACAGATAATGCAGGGACTCCATTTAGTTTAAGATTGATCATTGAAAAATTCACTAGTATTACAAATTTAGGCTATCCAAACTGAAAGGCTAATATTGGTTTCCATCAGCTCCCCTTTCAAGTTTTAATATTTTTCAAGGTTAAACCACTTCTACATTTTCAGCCAAAAGTATCAAAACCCAGTGGTTTCAAGATGACTGCTTCTACTTTTCTACTGAATACTTTTGGAGAAATACTGGATGATAGAGAAGACAATTATCATCACTTGTACATAATAAATACCCACTTTTAAAAAAAACTTCTCAACTATTCCTACCCATCGTTATAGGGATGTCTGTTGGAATAGAGAAAGGCTGAAAAGAGAGACTTCAGGAATGCACATGACACCACCCATACCTTCAGCTACCTTCTGCAAGAAGTTCTTGTGTGAAGTATTATACAAACGGGCTACTGGATAAGTGCCAGTAAAACTAAGAAAAGGTGTGTGTGAGTTGGAAGAGTGGGGGGGAAATGGAAAAGAAGGTGAGATCTCCAATGGAGACAAAGAAACCATCCTGTCAGCTGCAAAAACCCAATGCTAACCCCTCGTAGATTTCTTCCAGAAACAGTTTGTTTTAAGTCACTGGCATTGCTAGAAAATGTCTTTCACCATCCAAGCTTTTTCTTTTTAGACCATTTTACTCATTAGAGGTCTTTAAAAAACATGATATCCTAACCCCCAACCCCTATGACTGTCATCTTTTTCCTCCTCAAAAACACAACAAGGAAGCATTGGCTTTGGTAATTTGCCTCCAGTTATGTTTGAAGCCAACAAATATAGAATCTATGTTACAGAAAAAAAGCACACCTTTCCAAATTTCACTTTTGGAATGTCAAATGTCAGTTCAAAATTCAACCAATACTGTAAATTTTGGAAACAGCAGACCAATTTTCTCCATCAGCACCGTGCTTAGGGGCCATGAGCAATATTAACAGAATCAAAAGCAGAACTGAGGCTGATGTACTCAGCAGACGCTTTTCTTGAGACATTACTGGTCATATATTAAGGCCAGAAAAGGCTGGTCCAATAAAATGTCTAAGTATGGGCCATAAGGCTTACTCTAGAAAAATCAGAAAAATCCTGTCTTTCAGACAGCCATCCAGTCTTGAATGGACAGGTCTGTCAGTACGTAAGTCACCACTACCTTTTCATCACTTTTTCCAAAGGTTAATTTCTTCCACCATTAAATAAAATCTTTTCACTCTGCAGTAATATGGCTTTAGTTTCCAGTTGCTGCATCCTACCATATCTTTTTTTACTATGAAAAGCCATTTATCAAGCACACGTATTTACTTTTTAGCTTGCAAGTCACCTTTAATTCCTTTTGGGAGCCTAAAAGCAACTGAAGCTTCTCTGGATTTCCACTGAATCACGATGTCTGTTTAGAGTGACTCCACAGCACAGTAGGATGCAGCATTCCACCAGGCATCATACACATGCCAGCCAGAACGTCCTGCAACCCCCTGCTCTCTGTTCACTTCTTAAACATTCAGGGGCTTTTATCACATCCTCAGCATTCACCAGCTGATGATTATCAGGATCAGACTCATTCCCTCATCTCTAAAACCAAACTAAAACACAAAACACCACCACCAACAACAAAAGAAACCCCAAACAAACAAGACCCTTCATGAAGGGCTGGCAGTGACTGCAATTACTACACTGTTGCTAGTCTGCTCTAAGAGCTAAATGATGGTCAGGAACTGCAGTACAAAAGAAAAATCTATAACCTCAATGTTATCACAGGTCAGAGGGCCAACCATAAAGTTTCAGTTATGCTGAGACAAGTCAGAAGTGAACCTCTAAGTGGATTTAAATGTGGCTGATTTTCTGTCATTTACATTGCTTTGGGAGAAAGGAAGTGTTACACCAAACCAAGAAGTTGGAGAAATTCAATACTTTAAAAGGAGCACATTTTATCAGATTACCAAGATTTGTCGCTATATTCCTGACAGTCTCTTTTCTGCTGACTTCTTTTAACTCTCATTAGATGCTACTGTTCTACCAAACTCTTGTTTAAGGTCACTGCCAGCCACTTCGCATCTTTAAACATAACTGGTTACAGGCTAGTCATTACCTGGAGTGCTCTATTTAGGAAGATTCAGGAGACTGAAAGGCTGTTTTCTAAATCCAGCAGTTGCATATGAGAATTTTATGGTGCAACAGAGCAAGCCTGGACAAGGGAAGTTTCCAGACTGCTAGGGCAGAGGGTAATGGGGAGAAAAGAAGCAGAAGGTGGGACTTCACCAAGGAAGGGGCTTGTGGTACAGCTAAAAAGCAAGGAGTAGACGACCGAGAGGTGCCAAGAGACTTGTATGGACCCGGACATGATTATGTAAAGTTTGCTGTAGCCCAGAAGGCCACAGCATTGCTGTCCCCAAAGCAACAAGCAGGTGTCTAAGAAGGAGTTGTGCTCACAGCAGTGTCTTAACACACTAAGGTGTCTGACTTTTTAAAAAAACATTAGGGCAAAATGCCCCATTTCCAACTCACACCAACCAGCTGTCTGCACCAGCCTCTTAAGTGCCTCATTTTTCCATTTTAGAGAAAAACAGTAGGTTGTCAGTTACCACAGAATATTCCCCTGTTCTCCCCTTCCCAAATGCAAAAATCAAAAGTCACCATTGAGTGCTTCTGCTATTTCTGCTGTATTAGCAGCCTTACTGATTTTACCACTGCTGGTTTCTTCACTTTTAGATCAGTTATAAAAGTTTTTGCACAGAGCCAATAACGGTGCCTTTCTCCCTGCTTATTTTCTTTCCTCCGCTTTTCTACTATGGGACTTGGCAGATATCTTTGGAGATACCATACCAGATTCCCTTTGCTGTGACATACTGACTTCAATTTTTAGGCAAGAAAAATTCTTTCTTCCCAATGAAGAAACCGTCAGGTACTTGGTAAGAATCTCAGCATAGTGCACCCATTATCCCTCTTTCTCCTGCTTCTGCACTGGAAAGCACAGCTGAAAAGCAACAGAAGAGCAGAATCTACAAATAGCACCACTCAAACCCGATCGCAAATTATTTTTAAGCTAACCATTACTGTCATAACAGATTTTCTCATCTTATTTTCAAGGCGAAATTTGAAAGACTTAAAGAAAGCAAGGAGGAGTGAGAGAATTGTACTAGTCTAAGTTTTGCACACTGTGCACAGTTTCCTACATGCCATACTTTCATCCCAAGATTCACTCATTGACTGAAAGATTGACATATTATCTCTACGCACAATACACGTTGAATACCTGAGTCAGAATGCTGAGAAAACTACACTTGCTAAGGGCAGAGATACATATCGATAGATATATACTATGAATAGAAAAAAAAATAATTTAAAATTCTATTTTATTTAAAAGAACGCATGCAACTATTTATCCTATACCTTCTAGAGAGTGCCTCTGGGGAATGGTCTGGGAGGGTGCAGGAAGGACTACAAGTATGCTTGAACTTCTCTGACCTGGTGGATGAAACTGATGCTTTGGAATCATTACAGGTGGCACATTAAGAGAAAAGATAAAGATACCTAAAGCCAGTCTGAAACTGGGGGGGAGGGGAGGCTGCATTTTTCAGTTTGACAGTTAAGGGAAGGAGCACAAAATGATTTATTTTCATTGCCAACGGCAAAATAGACAAAGACAAGTCACACACTTGATAGAATCTCCAACATGTTGTTTACAGATTAAGGTATGTCGTTTCCCTCATGACACCCTGGTTACTCATTTCTTTATCATCTAGGGCACTAGAAAGGTAACAAAGCAGCTAAGGAACTTGCCTCATGGCAAAAGCATTTCATAGACCTAAGAAGGGATATCAGAAGTAGAATCTGCATTAATGAGATCATGTGTAGAACTAGAGTCATTAATCAGCTAAGCTGCAGGAGACTTCGAAGTGATTGAGATGCATGCAGACAATAGAATATGTGAATATTTCTATCACCTTCTATCTAGATAAAGTTCTGTGGAAAAAGCTCTTTTTGAAGCATGTAACATTGCCAGGCCTAAGAAGTGTCCCGCCTTATCAAAACTTCATCTTGCAAACATTTTGCAGGCAAGACAGATCCACAATCAAGTACTATTATTTAATTTCCATTTGCCAGTTTAAAAACTCTGCACGCTTTGCACATCTTTTCTTCTGCAATGGCTAAACAAACAGCAAAAGCCAGACCTAGATAGCACACAGTAGAAAATATGCTTCCCCTTCCCTTATTGTTTTCCCTCTGAAATAACAATTTTAGAGATATTGTTATTTGTTACAAACCAGTGAAAACAAGTTTTCATCAAGCTGAGTACATTACAAATGGCGGTGACACAAAGATGAAGACAGCAGAAAGTTGTCAGAAATAGCAAGAGTGGGGCTTCTCCACCAGGCAAGCAAGCAGGGACTGACCACAGCACAGGCAGAGCAACGTCTTCATCAGTTAGGGCACAATCCTGCAGCACCTGAGCTGGTGGAGCAGAGCCAGGGCTGACAGCAGGGTCTACTGAAAGTCCCAGATGTACTGAAGTGATGAAACACGTTCAGGGTCTGTCTGGGCAGTCTAGTCAGGAGTTGCAAGAGAGAGGGCCTGAGACAACACTACAACGTAGGTCTGAGATCCATCCTGGAGACAGACTTGAGGACAGGCTTGTTGTAAGTACACCTACAACATAATTCAGAAAAGGAGGGTCTGGGCCTAGACTGAAAAATGGATCTCCTGCTGTTCTCTCAGGGTCAAGAAAGTAAGCACCACTGCAAGACTTCCAGTCCTCTTCTTAAAGAGTCAGTTGCTTGGTAGGAATGCTGCATTTACATTGCAGATACAGGCAGAGTTTCAGAGGTTCTTCTGATCCTTGTAACACGTACAAAACAAAACAGTTTGGTCCTCTTTCTGCTTTCATACGCAACACTGACATTCTTCATATGAGACCTCCTAGTGCCAGTAGCTACTGATGAACAACATGCATGCTGACACCTGACGCTTCAAATAAACTGGAATAAACCGGCTATTATTAAATGAGAAAATAATGAAGTTATGAACACTTTGTAATTACATTTAAACAAGAATGTACTGCACTTGCACTAGGAGTTGAAAATCCACTTGCCCAAGGCAATCTTTCACACATTTTTGTTCTGACTTCAAATTTTTGACACTGGAGCTTTAAAGAGAGGCTCTGACAAAGAAACCATGCAGAAAAACTGGCTTAAGGGGGGATTTATGTGGTGATGAGACCACACTTGCTGGGTTTCCTTGAGTATTTGACAATAATTCTCCTCCCCCTCTGGGTTTGGCACTCATGGGGTCCCTGTGGTGGGTCCAAAGAAATGGTCTCACACTGAGACCTCTAGTACTTTACAATGAAAAAAATGTCTTCAGCCTGGAGACTGTCCAAAGATAACTGCATAGCCAGTAATATTTTATTTCCTTTATTCACTCTTGGAACTTCTGCATTAGACTTTGGCAAGATGACATCACACTTAATTCTGCAACATACAGTCAAAAAGCATACTATTAAAAAAATTATGAAGAGTTCACAGGTTATGACTCGTGCCCTGCAGTCATCGAAATTCTTAGAAGTGACACCTCAGCACTGAGTGCCAACCCAGATAACCATACAAACGCTTATGCTGAGGACAGAATAAAGGGATATTTAATTCATAACTGAAGTCTAGCCACATTTGTGAAAAATGGACCGAGCTGGGCAGAGTAGTTTGGTTTCTCATTTATTGGGCACGTCTCATACTATGCTATTACAAAGGTACAATGTTATTTTTATAGAAATGATACCAAATGAACACAAACTCAGCATGTGATCACCTGACACCAAATGTTTTAACTGATTTTCAATCAAATACAATTTCTAGGTTATTTAAAATTTAATTGATCTAATAAGAGATGTGAGCCTAACACATACCAGGTTTTACCAAGAAGGAAGTAATCTCCATTAGCCTTTCCCTTTAACGCAAGGTCATTAGCTTGCTAAAAATCAACTCCTGTTGCATTAAGGACAGAAATAATATTGCCATCTTGTGGTAGTCAGTAGGAAATACAAAATTTGGCAGCTTTCCATCACTTAAATTTCAAAAGTAGCATAACAAAAAATTCCAAACAAAACCCAAGAGGAGCTTGGAAAGCAATTTTATTTCAGGGAGACACCGAGGCAGACTTCAGTAGATATACCTTAGGTATTCCTGGATATTAGAAATTTCAGTTTTATTGAATACAGTAGAAGATTCTTGAAAGTTATCTTAATTCTGCATTCATGAGGTTCCTCTTTCTCTCTCACCCCATTTCCCTGCCTTTACCCTTCATCACTCCCAGGAATATTCTGTTGGGCTTATCAGATTGTCATAATTACAAAGAGACATAATGAAACAGTGGATATTTGGATTCCTAAACCCCTCAGTGTTTTGGTCATCAGGTTTCCTACAAGTCCCCCTCTAAACAAGCATTTATGAAAACAGACTGAACAGTAAGATCACATTACTAAGTGGGGTCTGGATTATCAAATACAGTCACATATAGCAATGCATATGCTTATATAAAATCAACTATACATATTTACCATCATGCCTTCTAAAATAAAAGGTAAACTCCAGTTGTGGTGACAATGGAAGTTATATAAATATGTAATATATAATGTAAATTATAGAGTTGACAAGTATGTGTACAATCCATGGTGAAGACTTGTTTATAGCTTGCTAAAGCTGTTTAAGAAAAGTTATGAACAGCAGTCATATGGCAACAATTGTCATCTTCAATTTTTAAATCACTTAATCATTACTGTAAGGCAACAGTCTTCATTTTTACAATGCTTTTAATTCTTCGCTACCAGACTATTAAAACTTCAGCATTGTTTCTTAGCAGTCTTTTCTCATGTATTTTGTGGGACAACTTTCTTAGGATATACTTGGAATCATATTTGGGCCTCTTAAGAAATACTTATGAGGTCTGTGACTTAGAGAGAAACTAATCTTCTTGGTTTTGCTTTCACACTAAAATGTTTCAGAAGAGAGAAAGCTATTTAAAAAGTCATCTTGCAAGTCTTTCACTGTTAAAAACTATTTCTATGAAAGTTATGAATTAAAAAAAGTCAAAAAGCAGTTTGTTTGTTTTCTAAAATCAGCTGTAAGTGTTGCATAAATATCCTTGACCATTTGCTTTGTGGAATAAAGACATCCCCACACTGATGGCTTTTTCAACAAAGTAATGCAAGCATTAAGACAACGGTTTTGATTCCAGTGCAAATTTGCAAAGCAAACCATCCTTCCACCTTTCAGATTTGAGGAGACTGCAGTTCTTACTCCTTAAGAGGCAATTTTAGAGAAACAGAAGAAACGTTACTGATTTACAAACTTTAAAAAAAAAAAAAAGATTTAGTTAGCAGGACAAGTTCTTACTAATGAACTAGACTTCCAAGCCCTCATTTACTAGTAAAATTCTTGCTAATTCCTTTCTTTCAGAAAGTGATTCAGAATGTCTTATTTTTACAACATATTTTGTTGACAGGATATGAAATTTGAGTGTGATTCCAAAGTTAAATAGGCATAAATAGGTTGGAAGGGTACACCAGCAAGTCAGGAAGCAAAGGGATCTTCAAAACTCTTAGCCACAGTAGCTGTAGAAACCAATTTATGTCATATAATACTAAAGCTTTTATTATTGAAGATTCATTTTCTTTGAATTCCAAGTACTCCCAAGGCAAGACCAACACACAAAGCAATCTACAAAAGCAGAAAAGCTTGCAACTAAATAGCACAGTAAAAGTTGATGCTTTTCTCATGTTTTTACTGTTTATAAAACTTACTAATTTTCCAATCTAGCTGATCATGCAAATAAATTAACTTATTCAGAGATTTTGCCACCTCAACTCTGGTGGCAGGTCTGTAACAAATTGGTTTGTTTTTTTTTAAAAATCACTTGGAAAAGTCTTCAGCATCCTGTGTCAGAATCCTCTATTACTAGATTTTCCCAGAAGAATATAGTCTAGTGCTTTCCTTTTCCTACCTATAGTAGTAAGCTGCAGTCCTTTAAAAGCAAGTGAGATTGAAGTAAGACTAAATGGTAGGTCCCATTTCTGCAACAAACCTCAGCTCTGAGACAGACATGAAAATTACATCTTGTCCTAATAAGGCATTCTGATTCCAGCTGTCAGAGATTTGAGCAAGTGTTAAGTAAACTGAAATATATATTTACTAGTTACTAGAGCTTTTCTTTACATTTTTACCTTTTGATTTAATGTCTGCACCTGCTAGACACATTTGTTATAATATCCCAGAAAGGAAGGTGTAGCATAAACTACAAAACATTCTGCACATATCCCCTTTGCTTGGAAATTTCCTCCTTTTTCCAGAAAGAGTGGGTGAAAAAACCTAATGTGAAGCAGGATGGCTTTTTGGCACTATGACCTCTATTCATTAAGAGCCAGCTGTACTTTACCAGCACCAACTCATGAAGCAGATTCACCTACACTAACTCTGTAGGAATGAAAAGAGGGGAAGTAACCAAGAGACTTCTGATCCCATTTCAACTCCTACATAGCCTTGGCAAGAGGACCCTGTCAGGCTAATGCCTTTCTGCTTCACAAAGAGACATAACCAACAAAGTGTGAAATCAAAATGTCTCTATTTTAGATAACCCATGACAACTGTTGCTGTCAACGGCACTTTACTTCCAACCCTATGGCTAGGTTCTCCTCACGGCATTGCAGACAGCGAGCTCTAAAAGGCGACGTGAGGAAGATGTAGGTGGAAAGCACAACAGAGGTAAAAACCTGAATGTGGCACCTGAGGCACAACAGGTTCTGTGTTTTCACAAGCAACTATGTTATTGCTGTGGTCTAGGAGTCTTACTGTCATTATTACATTTGGCAGTTAAAGCACCTAGTTAATAGCAAAGGACAAAAACTTGTCTGGTTTTCATTCTGTAGGGCCAGTACCCAGCATCAGTTGGATACAAGTCTGTGTCCCTTATTTCAATTTCACATATGATCCATCTTAATAACTCTAGTTTTAGCCATCCCAAAACTGACACATATTTCATATCAGGATCTCATAATTATGTCCAACTGGGGGGCAGTGTGGTTTTTTGGAGTACTCCTTCATCTAAAGTGACTGCCACTTCTTTCCTCTCAACCATCCTCACTGAAGAGCCTGTAACACAGTCATACAATCTGTTCCACAATGTCTTAGTTATGCCAGCAATGTCCCAGTCCTGCATCCACATACCAGAGCTCCTGCATCTCCTATTGGCTTCCTGGTTTGCTTGCATTTGTGCAGGTGCTTGTGGTTGGCCCCTTGTGACCATTTTTACCTTTCCTGAGGGATCTCTCCTATCACCTTGTTCCACATACTTGCCACCCCTAATCTCTGTTCCTTAAGTACAAGCTGTTATCAGTCTGTATCTAGTTTAAAGCTCTTTTCACCAGGTTGTCAAGTCTGTAGACAAAGGCATTTTTAACCCACTTCGTCAGAAGGATCCCTTCTGTCATTTTTTGCAAATGGACACTGTGTCAAAAAAGTCAAAGCACCTTCTGCAATGCCAGCCACATAGCCACCTGTTAATTCGCAAGATGCATCTATTCTTACGCAAGTCTTTCCCCTTCTCTAGTGGGACTAAGGTCAATACAACCCGAGCTCTCATATCCTTCACCTTTATGTCCAGAGCTCCATTGTCCCTCTTGACTTGTTCTAGGTCTCACTTGCTGGCATCATTGGGGGCCTGTGGGTAACCAATAAGGAGCAACAATCTCAAGGCCAGCTGAATTTTCGCGGTCCTCTAAAACACCCTGTATCTAGGCCCCAGCAAGCTATAAACCTCCTGCGAGAGCATGTCTGACTGGTAGTTGGGTGTTTCAATCTCACATAAAAAATAAATTTCTAACCACTAATGCCCATTGCTTCCTCTTGGTACTAATGCTCTGATCAGGCCCAGCTGGCTCTGACGTCTCTCTTAATGGAGCTCATTCTCCTGCATTGGCTATTACGGCATACTACCAATACTGTAAGTTCAGATCAAAGAGAAGAAAGAACTCTTCCTGCTGCTGAAGCCAGAAGCTTCCAGCCTCCCCCTTCTTGGGAGTCTCTACTCACCACTCCCTCAAGCACACTGTCTACCTGAGCTGCTTTCTTTGTATTGTGCGGCTTGAGCTCTCACCTCTGCAAACACTCTGTGAAGACCCTCCCAGTCTCCTGTTTGTCCTCCCTGATGGTGTGTAGCCTGCACCTCTCCTCCCTCAGCGAGGAATTCAGTGCCTCAAACACAGCACATCTCCCACAGGTTAAACCACCATCACCGGCAGCCCTGGCCCAGGAACTCCCTCCAGTCCCAGACCTGGAGATTGGCATCCTCCCTCTGAAGCCCCACCTGGTCAGGGGTGGGGGGTCACAGGGGTAAGTAAGATGATCCTAAGGGAGAGAAATTGCCCCACAAATACTGAAATGTCTTTTTCTAGTGGCGTAGAAGGGCTGTGAGAGCTGATATGGATCTGCTCTCACTCCTGTTGAAAGGAGTGGAGGATGTTTTAGCTATTTCACTTAAAAACAATGGCCCTGGGCAGAATTTGAGCTTATCCGCAGTACATAAGTACCTACAGAGACTTAAGTATTTCAAGCAGGATAGCAAGGTAAGCATTGTAAGAGTCAAGAGGAAACATCAAAAGAACACACAGATTTTCATACGAGAGGGGGAAATATAGTTTACGAAATGGAGATGCTGCCCTACTGTTGTTTGGGGATGGGTTATAATTGAAATACTATAGGGTATTGGGATAATTTACCACTTTGATATTAATGATACCATGGACTGATTTACTTTAAGTCTCCAAATTGCATGACATTCTCACTCACTGTTTCCGCAAGCGCAAATGCCTATAGGAGGCTACAGACACTCGTTTCTTCCCAATAAACTTATTAGGAAGAGTTGTTATATATCTCAACAGGAAACTTGTAGTGCACAAGAAAGCACTTTTATACCCTCTGGAGTTGCTACCTTTGTCAGCGGCATCATAGTATATGTGCCCACATACCTCCATCACCACTACATTAATAAACCCTGTTCCTCAACTACTGAGGTGTTTCTTTGCATATATGTTTATTTTGTGTATATATACACATATGCATACCATTTCCAAGAACATGATTTTTTCCAAGCATCACAAAGCAGCTTCTTGCTCCTGAAACACCGGAGGAATCCG
This sequence comes from Charadrius vociferus, assembly GCF_000708025.1. Lineage (NCBI taxonomy): Eukaryota > Metazoa > Chordata > Aves > Charadriiformes > Charadriidae > Charadrius > Charadrius vociferus. The sequence goes on from NW_009648061.1 coordinate 1,311,297, forward strand.
TCTTCTTCACATGACCAAAAAAAAAACCAAAAAAACAACCCACATGTCTTCTTCACATGACCAAAAAAAGAAAAACAACCCACAAAAACACAACAACACAGCAACACAGAAAACTTAGAAAACATATAACAATAAAAATTGTATTTAAGATCTCATCTATACTGTACTGAAACCCAAACCTGGACGTTCCAACTCCATATCCTGATCATAGTTCTTATGTTTCAGAACCTGCAAATGTTGTCAGAAGCAGTATAAGGTCGTCAAAAACCCATTAACATTTCAGAAGTGAAATCAGCTTTGTGATTTAGTCTGTTGTGGTAACTGGATACATCTTTTCCTCCAAAAGATGGGTCATTGCCCTGAGAGATACAATCCTTACAAAGATTAGACAATTTTGCAGAATGACTACCGGATTAAGATTAATCTAATTTCAGCCACCCTAACACTGATCAACAGAAAAAGCTGTAGTCCTTAGTATGACACTAACAAAAGAAACCACAGTGACATAAAAGGGGGGGACAGACCTGCTGCTGGCCAAGGCTGAGCCCATCAGTGATGGTGGTAGCGCCTCTGTGAGAACACATTTAAGAAGGGGAAAAAAAACCCTGTGCAACACCAGCAGCAGCTAGAGAGAGGAGTGAGAATATGTGAGCAAAAATTCTGCAGACACCAGGGTCAGTGCAGAAGGAGGGGGAGGAGGTGCTCCAGGCGCTGGAGCAGAGATTCCCTTGCAGCCCATGGTGAAAACCATGGTGAGGCAGGCTGTCCCCCTGCAGCCGATGGAGGTCCATGGTGGAACAGATATCCAGCCTCTGGAGGTCCTCATGCCAGAGCAGGTGGATGTGCCTGAAGGAGGCTGTGACCCCATGGGAAGCCCACGCTGGAGCAGGCTCCTGACAGGACCTGTGACCCCACGCAGAGAGAAGCCCACACTGGAGCAGGTTTGCTGGCAGGACTTATGACCCCATGGGGGACCCACACTGGAGCAGTCTGTTCCTGAAGGACTACACCCCGTGGAAAGGGCCCACACTGGAGCAATTTGTGAAGACCTGCAGCCCATGGGAAGGACTCACATTGGAGAAGTTCTTGGAAGACTGTCTCCCATGGGGGGGACCCCACGCTGGAGCAGGGGAAGAGGGTGAGGAGTCCTCCCCCTGAGGAGGACAGGGCGGCAGAGGCAACGTGTGATGAACTGACCACAACACCCATTCCCCATCCCCCTGCACTGCTTGGGGGGAAGAGGTAGAGAAATCGGGAGTGAAGTTAAGCCCAGGAAGAAGGGAGGGGTGGGGTGGGAGGAAGGTGTTTTGAAGACTTCGTTTTATTTCTCATTATCCTACACTGATTTGATTGTTAATAAGTTAAACTAATTTCCCCAAGTCTGTTTTGCCCATGACTGTAATTGTGGAGTGATCTCTCCCTGTCCCTATCTCGACGCATGAGCCTTTCATTATATTTTCTTTCCCATCCAGCTGAGGAGGGCAGCAACAGAGCAGCTTTGGTGGCCCCCTGGCATCCAGCCAGGGTCAGTCCATCAAAACCAAATATGAAGATATCATTCATATATGCAGAATTGTTTCCATCCTTTTTCTCAAAAGGATGAGAGACATCAGGATTTTTTTTCCTCCTATAAGGCCGTCTATTTCTGGTTTAGTATTCCAGAAAGACATTAGGAACTTCATCAGCAAAACCAGCCATTTTGCCAAGAGGATGGTGTGTACACAAAGCCTGATTTAGAGTTTTAAATCCCACCATATGCCCACAAAAGAGGTTCCTTCACCATTCTGTCCACCCCTGTAGCATCTGCTAATACTTAACATAGTACTTAATTTCACTTCCAGTCTCCCAAAAAGCAGCAGCCAACATTTCCATGTTTAAGACAAATCAAGAAAATACTCAACGTTGTTAATGTCCCATTTAGTCAAGGGGAACCCCCCTTAAAAAAAAATAAATCCCAATAATTCCTCTTGATAGATAGAATTTTGAGTGCCCAAGTGGAATCAGGATCCTCTGAGCTTGTTAATGCACCAGCAAAGGACTCCTGCAGTACTCCTGCTTCCAAGGACCCAACTTTTAAATCTGCATGCCAAACCAATAGCGGTGAAATAAACAGAACAGATGATGTGAATACTAACTGAATTGCTAAGAGGTCCCAGAGATGTAAACAGATGGAGAATAACAGCTCACAGGGGATAATTCATTCTGAACTGCACCATAAGATTTGAAAAGGTTGTTTCTATCAAACATTATGGTTTATCCCCTAAAAAAAAAAATTGAAGGGTTAAAAATTAAACAACTGTGGATGCTGCTGAGGCAAAAGCAGCAGGGCAGTTGTGGACAGCAACAGGGAACTGGGAACATTTCTCTGAAGTTTTCACTTATTGCCAAGCCATATTGGTTCAGCCCTAGCTTCTTTTCAGGAACACTATCACCCCTGGAAGTGACAACAAAAGTTGTACTCTTTATAACTCCAAATCCTCTCTATTCACTATCTCATTGCAAAGCTAGATGCCTTCTCCTAGCCCCATAGGAACTGTAAGTTCTTCTCCAAACCACGTCTTCAACAAGACCACACTCGAGCCAAATACTTCTGTCTAGAACCAGAGAAATTTTCTCCATTTAATTAAATTACAACTCAGGAGATTCCAGTAGGATGTCTAGACAACCACTAGCAATTTAGCTAAACAGCTTTCTCATAACTGCATTAGGAAAGTGCATGCCTTGCTGAGATGGCCTAATTATGTGTTAAAAGAGCTTTAAAATAAACTTTCCTAAAGGAAATATTTGGCATGGTATGGTTTCACCTACTGGTCTGGTTGCACATTCTGTCATTTTGCCACAAGTACCACAGAGTGCACAGTAGCTGCACTCAGGGTGCAGATTTTTGTCTAGATGGTTTATATATAGGGCATTGTAGCTTAAAGAGACATAACAAGAAACAGGACGTTCAAGAAACTATGGGTCAGGAGGAAATCTAACACACCAGAGAAATTTTAAGTATCAGGCAGCAGCATGTACGAATGAGAATGATTTGTTAGAGTTACCTTCTTTGCATGTAACTACTTAAGGTAGGTCAGGAAATAAGACTGTCTCATTTTTTTAGCAAATGAATTTGCCTAAAAAAATGTTTCTTGGCCCTTTGTTAAGTCTTCTCTTATTCAAAATATTTTTGGGAAAAGAGCAGAATAAGTTTTTTTCAGCAACTGAAACCCAGAGTGTTTTCCAGTTTCTAAAAAACCCAAACAAACAGACACCCCAGCTGCCAATAACAAAGGAGAGAAACCAATCTCTAGCTTAAGTTCTGAGTTCTCATAGAAGCTTCTGTGGAATTAGAAAGCTCTTTTTCCATCCCCATCACCATAACTTGCCCTGTAATCAAACTGTGTTGGATAGTACACAAATAAAACACTTGCTTTCATGTATAAAGCAAGCGTACACGGCATATACACACAGAAAGTAATCACAGTTCATGTTTAAGCAAGGAATGAAAGCTTTGTCTGAATACTCCTATATTTTGTCCAAATTTCTTGTAATTCCTTTTGAACTCCTATACCACTCTATTTGCACCTTTGATTTCCTGCTTCTTTCCTTCTAGACCAGAGGGTTAGACTAGATACGCTCCTAATATCCTTTCCACATTGAATTATCCTAACAAAAGAATATAGTAAAAGTATCATAACACAGGAGCATTATGCTAACAAAGGAATACTGTAACTACCTCTCAGGTCTAGGACATCGTGCTTAGATTCCACTCAAAGACCCCATAGTGGAACTAAGCTCACAGTGATGAGTACATGCTCCTTCCAGCCCCAATACTGATAAAAACAGTAGTTTCCTGTTCTAGATATAGAAGCAGCTTTAAACTTCTGTGGTCTGAACAACACTCAGTGTGTATTACACAATACCAGAAAACTGCAACAGATCGATGGAGCTCCTTACCATGCTATATTTCATAGACTGCCAAGGTAGAGACAAAGTACCAGAACAATTTTTTTAAAATTAAAAGAAATATACCATAAACTCTGTGATCTAATATACTGATATGTCATGCTTTTCTGCTGAGATTTACCTTCCCCATCACACAGGGCTTACAACCTTGATCTATTTGACAGACTGAACACTGACTGTCATTCAGGCTTCCTTTACACAGATAGTTTGGCAAATGGCAAAACTGTCCCATACTGATATATTGCCAGTAAATGAACAAGTAGTTGCTCTTAATATTCAGTAGCTATAAAGCTGAAATTACTGGCTAAAGACAGTGTATGAGCACACAAGTGGTATGGAGTACAACAGTTAAGGGGTTACGCAGCACACTAAAACAGAATAGAACTTTATTCACGCATTCAGCACTTAAAGAGTTGCCATCTCTAGAGGTTCTTACTTCTGAGTTGGTAAGTGTGTACATTTATACAAATACCTCCAAATCCCAACTGAAGTAGCTGAGCTCTGAAGCAGGTTTCTGCTGGATAACCTTCGTTTTCTGACTATGTATAACCCTACACAGAAAGCAAACAAACTTACTGTATTACCTGGATTTTTATTTTCTTGATTTTTGAATGAACTGTTATGTTCAGCATGATCCATCATTATGATCCAGTGTCTTTTGAGGAAGGGAAGGAAGTCTCTTTTTCTTAACAAACAGCACCATCAGAGAGCTATCAAGAGAGCCACCAGATCTTTTCCTACAGTGCAGCTTGAAATACCCAAACCATCAACTTCCCTGAAGAAGGGTGAGGCAGTCTGTGCCTGTCAGGGTGGGAAGTAGAGACTCGCAGGATGGTGAAGGCTGGAAGCTTGTGATTTCTGGCACCAGGAGAAAGGTTCCTGCTCCACCTCAAGATCTGCAGAACAGATTCAGTGCCCTCTTAGCCAACAGGGGTCTGGGAGCTCTGTTCAAGAAAGCCCCCAAGCCACACAAACCAGGGCCATGCAGGAGCACCAGAAGAAAGCAGCAAGCGATAGTAATGGGAGATTCCCTACTGTGGGAGACAGAGGCCCCCATTTGCCAACCTCACCCACTGCCTAGGCAGGTTTACACTGATCCAGGGTGTTGCAGAAAGACTGCCAAAGCTTGTCAGGCCCTCAGGCTTCTACCTCTCGCTGTTTTATCATGTAGGCACTGAGGATACTGGCAGGGGAGACCAGGGGAGTTTCAAGCTTGACTACACGGCCCTGGCAGTGATGGCCAAGTGCCCACAGGGTCCAGGTGTTGTTTTTCTTGATCCTGCCAGTGAGGGAAAAGGACACGAGGAGTAGCAGACCCTCCAGATCAACAATCATTTTCACACTGCTGTCGGTAGGATTTTAGTTTTTATGACCACAGGACGTTTTCACACTGCTGTCAGTAACAGGATTTTAGTTTTTATGACCACAGGACTCTTTTTGAGGTTTAAGGATTTCTAGGAAGAGATTGGATCCATCTAAGTGGGGCAAAAACATCTTTACCATGTGTTGGGCCAACTTGGTGAGGACAGCTTTAAATTATGAATGACTGGGGTGGGGAGAAGATGATGACCAATATCAGGTGAGGAAGTTATCAACCACATTAACAAAGTTTGTGGAGTGATGTAAGCAGTAGAGACCTTGTAAACAACAGAACAGGGTTCAAGGGGGCCCACTCCAATCATACCCACATAAATAATTGTCCACCAGACAGAATTACGGGCAAAGCTCTTGCTCCTTTTTTGGGGTATCAGCACAGCTGGGTGCCTCTCATAAGCTGGACTCCTCAGTGGTACACAGTGAGAAGAGAAGACATAATGAGCACAAAATGGAATACCAGAAAATCCGCTTAAAAATAAAACAAACCAACCAAGAACTTCTTTACAGTGGTGATGGTCAAGCACTGGAGTAGGTTGCCCAGACAGATTGTAAAGTCTCCATTCTCAGTAATGTTTAAAACGCAACTGGACGATGTCCTGATCAACCTGATCTTATTGATCTGCTCTGAGCAGAAGGGCTGGACTAGATGATCTCCAATTTCAACCATTTCTTGATTCTGTGAAGTTATAGGGGATGTTAATGTCTAAGACAGTAATTAACCTATAGTAGCTTTGTTTTCAAAGTATTTTCACATGGCCTAAGCAGACAAAATAAGGCTATAAGTATAGCTCCTTATCCAGGAACCATTCTTTTCAGGCAACAGCAGGCAATTAAAACTAGGATTCAAGCCTGTATTTCCTATTTTGCACAATACTGCCTATAGTATAGGCAATCTTTCTCAAAATAATTTTATATTTACATATATCTTAACACCAGAGGCTTCTCTTATTCCAAAATATCCTTAAGATAATTTTGTCTTCCTCAGGCACAGAAGTTTCTGGGTGAAAATCCCTCTCAATATTGCAAGCATACATATTTATGAATATATGGAATAGATTTTCATCACATCTTTACATTAGTAAACCAACAGGGAATATTCGTGTCCAAAAATCAATCAGTTCGGCTACAATTAGCCTTTTAACTCTACCTTCTTAAGCTTAACCATTCAGATAGTCAGCTAGCCCAAATCAACTTAAACAGCTAATCATACAAAGGGATGGCTTGTACACTTCTCTTTTCCAAACATCTGCTTTGTGCCTGGCAGATGAAATATCTACACATATGGAAAGTTTCAGACACGGGGTCACCATGTAGGCCAAGATCATGAACTTTCATCCTTCATTCTGTAAAAACAAATTTTTGTATGATTGTACTCGCCCCATTCTGGCAAACCTTAGCCAAGAGATATTCCTAAGCAATGTACTTCCTAACCCCATTGTTGCCAGTTTTAATAGAAAACGTGCATGTCAATAATCACAGCAAAAGTTACTGTTGCCTAACTAATCACTCCCATCACTTATGCCACTGTCATATCCTTACTGCTACTTAACTTGACATCAGAATTTGATTGTCAGCAGTTTATCTAACACTAGAGGTTTCCTTAAGTTTTATTTTAGTACCTCCTGTCACGTTGGGGAGGTTTCCAAAGTTTGGGCACTTTCTTTAGGAGCATTTCCCTTATTATCTCTTTTCATTTTCAAAGGCAAAATATTTTACCACCTCAACACCACACCAAAATAAGAAGAATATTAAACTCATTCTGTCACAGAGTTTGTAAATACAAAAGGTTGTACAAAGGACCAAGGACATACACATTCCTTTTACAGCTTTCAGTAGGAGCAGTAACCTTAAAGTCTGAAAGTCAATCATAGACTTTGTCATATGGTTCCCCTACAGTTTATAAAACACACGACAAAACCTGTTTTGTCCAAGGCAGAGTAGGAACATGGTGAAGCTGGTTCTCAGAAAACCCAAGTCCCCAGAACAAACTGAAGTACCTAAATTTTTATAGTAAGATCTGTGGAAACCTAAATTCCAAAACAAACATGCCTGCAAACAAAATTACAGAACTTTTCCTTGTGCCTTATGCATTGCAAAGATGTTTCATTTCTTTTAAGATATGAAGGGGTAAATATTTTCTCTTTCTTCCTCTGGAAGCATACAGGGTTTGTATTCAGAAAATGAAGAAATAAAAATGCAATCTTGCCTGTTTAGAAAGTAATTATTTGTAAAAATCAATTTCCAGCTAGTCAGCTCGTTTCTGTTGTCTTGCAAATCACAACAGAAAGGGAGAGGGCGATTACCGTAAACAGTAAAGGAAAATTGAAGAAGAAAAGCCAAGTGACCAGTAAAAAGTTAAGGTGAAAATAGAATTGGAGACAAGGCCAGAATTCCACTTTCTAAACTCTCCTACGCGCTACAAACTAGAGAAAAAGAAAAGGATGACTTCTACTGCTTCACTTGTTCATGGTTTGGCCTCAGCCAGCAACAAAGAACCACGCAGCCGCTCCCGCAACTCCCACAGCAGTGGGAAAAGAAATGGTCAGGGCAAAACTCATGGGTTAAAAGAATGCAATTTAGAACAGCAAAAGGAAAAGATGAAAACACGATTACAGTACCGCCGCGAAGCGCACCGACCACACACGCACCACCGCGGCCCGCCCCCGAGTGGCGACTGCTCTCCTCGCCCCGGCAGCGCCTCTTATAGCCCGGGCATGGGGCACCTGGGAGGGAATACCCGCCCGGGGGAAATTAATACCATCCCTGCCGCAACCAGGACAACTTGACATAGCAATGAACCCCTGTTTTTCCTTCCCTTGTTAAAAAGTTCAGAAAAAAGTCAGTCAAGGCCACAAGAAATGGCCCAAAGAACGATATTCTGCAAGCTTTTTTTTTTTTCTTTTTTTTAAATCTTTGGATAATTTCAAGAACCAATGTATTAAATGATCAATGAGCCTCTTCCAGGACTGTGTGGTAACATGAAAAACATCAGATTGTGCTTCAAGTATTTTTTAACAACTATCAAGTATTTTCTAACAATTATACAGACAAAGCCATGGGCAGAGTACTACGGCAGTGACTTTGAAGAGCAAAGCCAGAACAGAGAAGTAACCATGGCAGTAGAAAGTATTCTAAGCACAGAAAACTGATGATTCACCACATTCAACCATGGTGAATAGCCAAGGGGATAAAAATACTTGACAACCTACCCATGTGATAGAAACAGTTGAAAATTCCCACAGAAAATAAATTCCTGGGCATCATCCGGACTTCAGGTAACAAGATGAGTCTCAGGCACCTCTTGTGAGTGAATCTAAGGAATTCCTTTCAGTGTGACACCCCACTGAGGCCTTCTACAATTGGTATCACAACATCAATATTGCATTAATGCCCTTTTTCCTTTGAACTATGTATTCAGATGCAAAACATGCAGTTAGTCTAGATTCTCTGGGCTGCACATTGAAGTCAAAGCATGCGTCCATTCATAAGGCAGGAACACACATAAGGCATCAAGAACTGCCACTTATGCTACCCATATGAAGTATTGCAAAATTTCTCAGGTCAATAAATAAATACGGACTACAGAATGGAAAGAGAGGTGAGGAAAAAAAAAAAAAAATCAAACCCAAACTTTTTAGCTCTATACTGTCACATCATGCCTAAATTTGGATTTTACTAGTTACTAAACATTTGAGGCATCTTCCATCCAAAGTCAAAACTATTATTACACAGTTTGTGATTAATACACTGGTATACACCAATTTCTAGTCTTGAGTCACACCAAAAAAAAAGAAAAAAAAACCCACCACTCACAAAATTGTTTGAGTGCAATGATATATTCAGCAAAAGCACAGTTTGAAATGACAACCAACCAAAAACATACTGCAAGACCAACCACAGAAGTTGTCAATAGTCTGACAGAAGTTTATATACATTTTACACATAGACCAGAGACAACCTACAACTCCTCACAAGCAGTTGCTCCCTCCCTGGAGACAGAAGTGTTGTTCTTAGGAGGTCTCAATCCATAGAGTTTCTCGAGGGAGGAAGAGTTTGTGATCTACAAGTTACCAACACACTGGGAACACACTTCTCAACCAGTGACTGCACATTTCATTTGTGTTGGGGTTTTTGCCTAGCCGCGTGTTGCCACATTCATCACAAGAAAAGCAGTAGTATCATTTCAGCTCTGGAATGCCAAGGGCCAAGTAAAGACACTGCTCAGCATCACCAATGATGCTTTACTGCTGCCAAGTAATTGTTCACAGCATCTGTCTCTGCAAGGCAACTACTACCACTGCAAGCGAGTTAAACCCTGTCGCTACAATTGCGCTTAAAGCTAGCAAGTTATATCTTGCTTCAGCCTCTGGTCAGCCTACCTCTGTATCTTAACTGTGAACTGATGCTGCGCATCCTGAAGCAGGGTTATGAAATCCATACAGGAGTCCACATCAGTAGCAGGCTGCTCTCTCAAAGCAGCCAGGTTTCCGAGCACCACTGCCACGTGTTCCCAAACTTAGCATTTATGTTACTATTTTGGTTAATTTTTTTTTAACCTTTGTCATAGCTTCTCTTAACTAGCTGGGATGAGCGCACAGGTCTGCCAGTCAGCCAGTCAACTGTTCCCTTGCTGAACTACTACTTTACACAGCAGCATCTTGCAGCATCTAAGCTCTTTAAAATGACATCAGGACACATGAGATTCAAAAAAAAAAACAACACCCAAAAACCACCAGCTACCAGCACAGAAAAGGTAGCCTGGCTGGCTGGCCATTCAGTTCTCGCCAGTATTTCCTCCACCACCACCTGCAGCCTTACCTTATATTAGACATGACAAGTAGAGGCAGCTTGCGCCTCCCCTTCTGAACATCACTGTAATCTGCCACATCTTAAATGGTTCTCAAGCAAATTAAAGAAAATGCCACCCAAAAGTCAGTTCCCCCTTCCTTTCAGGTGCTGAGGGAAGGCTTCCTCCTCTGTACAGGGCAGCTCTGCTCAGCAAAAGTCCTCTGGGGCTGCTCTAACCATATGAGGACATGATCTACCCTCAGGGCTTCCAACCCTGCGAAGCTTACGGAGGGTAGGAGCAAACACCACATCAAGTCAAAAAGCTCCACTAACAAACATGGTCACTAGAGCACAGGCCTGAAAGTCTCAAAAGAATTGCAAGGTAAATCAATATGTTGTACAGAGTCCCATAACAGCATTGGACTTATGACAGCTTTAACTTCTTAAGGGAACCTACATTATATTGTGGCCAACAAGATATATGGGGGTGGAAAAAGTTAGAGCCTTTTTGCTTCTTTAGGTTTTCCCATGGAAATCAGTTTCACTCTCCCCCCTGCCAAAATTGTCAGCATTTCCCCTGTAAGCAGGACTGTAGGCAATCAGCTTTCCCAGACCACCATCTGCAATTTCTGTACTTGAAACAACATGGGTAATCATTAATCATGAAACCTACACAACTCACAGGGCAGTCCCACTCTGTGCTGAGCACAAGCCATGTTCTCTCTCTTCTAGCATGGAGAGGGGTTTTCTCTGCCCTCTCAAAACATGTTTCAGACATAGTTAAAGTTTTTGACAGATTGTTTATTTCTTTAGGAGAGGAAAGGCAGGATAAGGTGCTTGTTTAGCATGTCAAGAAGACTCAGTTTGGGGAGAAAATTATGAACAACATTGATATTTCTGCCTTCAGTTATTTCTCTAGATCTGTCTCTAGAAGAGCTGCAAAACCGTGCAAAAGCACCAGTCCAAAAGTTGACTAATTAGCCCTTAAAAAGAAGAAAAGAAAATAAAGCCTTACATTAAGACCACCAGCTTCAGAGTGACCTGCTGGACACATCCTTCTCTCAAAAATTGAACAAATAAATTCTTCCTTGCTCTCTTGGGGTTCCTACATCAGTACCTTCACTGAAGAGCCACAAAACAGAACCCAGCCACCTGGGCAAGGCTGCTGCAGGAAACACTGAATAGGAGGAATGCAGACAGTAGTTTTATTAACATTCAGGTGACACCTAGTACATGAAAAAAAAAAAAAAAAAAAAACCCAACCACACATTTCTGCAATAAATTATATTCCAAGTAATATCCTACAGCATGGCTCTTCCTGAATTCATAACCTTTTGAAAACAGGACTTGCTGCTCTGGTGAAGAATGTGTTCATGTGAACCACAGCCCTTGTGGGTCTCACTCATGTCACTTCAGCCTCAGTTCAACAATTGCTCCAGCCCACAGCTGCACGCATGACAGTCCAGCCTTTTTTCCCCCTCATTCTCCCTAATGTAAGATGCCTAATTTCATAAATCAGGCAATATAGCAAGCACTCCAGATAAACTCTTCCATTACATTACTTGCCCTGTGTCATCCTCTGCATAACAAAGCAACTCAGCCAGTTGCCAGGAACTAGACCTTAGGTACTTCAGTGCTTTTAAAATGGTGAAACAGGCCATATGCTCATAATTCTTACTACTAAAATAGCAACAAGTCACTTGTGCTACTTAACATACCACTGGAGACATCAGGTAGAAGGGAGGGAAATTATTGCTGTGTTCCTTGGAAAGCACAAGGCACTAGCAGTGCAATAAACATCTATGTCTTCTCTCATCATTTTATCTGAAAAACCTTTAGCCACCTCCTGTGGTCTCTGTTGTTATCATTACACCCGCTTTAATAGCACAGCCATAGATTTAAATGCAGTCAGCTGCATGACATCAGCACAGCTGTGCAGCTAGTCTAATTGCTCAGAGTGATGTCATTCATCAATTCCAAACTTGTCCTACTAGATGCCATTTTCCCCTATAAGGTAACTTGTCCAGTACTGAACTTCTACCCAGACTATAATGTGTTCCAGAGAAACTGTAAAATTATTCCACTGAAACCATACATCAGGCTGTTGTTAAAGACTGGAAAAAAAAAAAAAAAATAGGGCATTTTAGCTTATTCTCATTGATAATAGCTCTTATTTGTGTGAGCCACAAGACGAACCTTGACAGGAGCCAGGCATTGTGCCACGCTTACATGAAAACACCAGCTTTATCTCCTGCCTGTAACTCTTCTGCCCCTTACTCTGTTCCTACTCCCTCTCAAGTACTTTCACACGGCTCCTGTCTACTTGCACAGCTGTCTATTGAGACAACTTACACATTTCTATAAACATTGCTTATGCTTGTGACAGCTCAGTACTCTGAATGTACCTACTGAAGTGCATTTCATACTTTTTTCTTTTAAAAAAGCACAGAGACATCTTCTTGTAGCTGTAGATAAGAAAATGGTAATGACTTTCTATAGGAGGGATGCTAAAGACATGCTGTCTTGAAGAACTCGTCATTACCTCTTAAAACCACACACTACTTTTGTTTGCTTCACACTTGTTAAAATGCCCAAAACAAAACTATCGATTCACATTTTAGCAAAATGCTGTAATCTAAAGCAATTATATCCATGCATTTCAAAGCAAAAAAACTGAAATAATGAGATCAGAACAAAGGATTTACTTCAGTTGTATTTGCTTGGCATCATCTATGATGTATTCACATAAGTTTTCAGTTCACATTGTACTGAAGCTGGTATAAATGTATTATTATCTAAAATAAAAGCCTCATTCTTTCAATACAATTCATTACTGAGCAACTACATTACTATATTAAGTAGCATTGCAATTACCAATACCCTGTCACTAAATAAGTTCTATAGATTTTACAAGTGGCTCCAATGGAACTAAAGGCAAAATTACAGAATAAATTAAGGTGAGTTATCACAAAAGTCTTGTAATTTTTGTGTTTAAACCAACAACCTTTTTTGCATATCTTGAGACACTACACCACCACAGAAGGAAACACAACCACAGAAGACTCAGGTGGATAAGTCCCTATTTAAAAAAAAAAAAAAAGAAAAGAAAAAACCACACAAGCCAATTATTTTTAGAAGTTCTACACATTTAGCTATATTGTTGTCCCAAGGATCTGCAGCCCAACCATTTCTGAAAGAGAAATCTCCAACAACAAAACTGTTAATATAAAAAAGCTTAGTTTGTAGAGTTTATATCTAGATGGCCTTTTTCTGTAAAATATAATCTAAAAATAACTCTTAGATTTTAACATATGAATGCCTGAATAGAAGCTGTTACTGTTATCAGTACTGTCTTCCTACCCAAGCAAAACCTGTTGTATGTGCACTTAGGGAACAACAGGGTGAATAGACAGCTATAGCGCCTCTGTGAGCTGGCAAGCAGCCAGGATGTCTCCAAAAAGTCTAAAATAACTGTTCAAACATCTGTTAGAAGAGATACTGGCTTTGAGAAAAAGAACAATAATTCAAATGCAGTCCACGCAACAGTTCATACCTGTCTAAGTCCCCACACTGCCAAATGTGAGGGGCATGCAAAGTAGAGAAGCATAGCAAATAGACATTTTTTTTTTTATAATCATTACTACACAGTTAATTACTTCTCACTGCAATAGTTTGCTCAGTCACCGTGTCTGGGCCAAGAATAAAATGCCACCCAAAAGGGGAAGGGTAGCATGCAATCAGCAGACCCTTGTATCACAATGTTCCTCTTGAGAAGATGAACTGCTTTGGAAATATCCCTTCCTCCCAAAAAAAGGCATCTTACCAGGCAGATTTCAGACATTTTTCATTAACATGAAACATGTGCCTGTGTCTAAACACACAGTTTACAATCCTTACTCTTGCAACAGAGTGAGCTACCTTTTATGTTTGAGCATAAGCCAAAAGTATTTTGGTGCCCACACCTGTCTTCAAGAAGATAATTTTAGAAATGCTAGGATTAGAACTGAACCACATGCCCTACTTGGACAAGTTAAAGCATAAGTAGTCTCTCAGTGTTTGCTCAAGAATGACCAGTAGGGCTGCTGTCATCGATAAGGAACTGTGATGAACCAGTTACCACAAATACACATTTCATGGACCAAGTATTCCGTATCTCTATTTGTTAATCGCGAATCTACTTATATTTTCCTGGCCAGAAGTTTTCTGTCGTACTTGAAAGAGTTTTCTTGTTGGTTGACTCATTAGTTCTACAGGCAGCAGGGCAGGACAGTACAAAAAACTCAAGAAATTCAGTCTTTGGAAGAAGCCTGGGTTGGCTTTCACTTTTACTCTTTTTTTACCTAGGAGAACATTCCATCCCAGTAGGATTTATACCTTTTTCTTTCTTTAGTGTACTAGTTGGTGCCCTAAGTGGTCTTGGGATAACACATTAAAGACTTATTAAAATACACTGTCATTCTAAGACAGAGAAAAGTTAGTCTGCCTTGAAGATTGAGCTGCAAGTCAAACGTAACATTTCATTTAACATAATTGCATATGGAAGGCTGCTACAGTGCCAGATTAGGTATGAACAGATATTTCTAAATATCATGCATGAAGTACTTGTTTTTTATGCAGAGACACCATCTGTGACAAAAACTTATCTACAACTCCAGAACAATTAGATTTTTCAAGATAAGCTAAACCCTTAGCAGAAATGTTTTTATAACAATAATTTGATGTAAAAAGAGCATGGAAGCCAATGTGACAGAATCTTTCATCTTGAAGTTATTCTCCTTTTGCAGACTGTTACTTAAGGAATACCTGGAGGCAGGATCTGCCATTGCCTTGATTCCCTGCATGTTTATCACGTGAATCCATCACTACCCGCTCTTTTTCACTGTTCTAAGAGGATCAGTTGGGACCTTCATTGGTGTCCGGATAGGTAGGCAGCCAGCAATTCTCTTTCAAAATGAGTATTTTGGCAATGCTGCACTGTGGAAACACTCCCTTGCCACTTGGAGTCTTTTGATCCTACTCTTTGGATTTCTTTTTGTCTTTTTGAATTATTTGCACCCAAATACTAGCTATAATATGTGCTAGGTCAAAGACAAGACACTTTCCTCATTAGACATTAACAACTGAAAAGGAGCATTCAAACTGTTACCAAGGCTTTCTCCATTAACAGTCAGATTTCATTACTCTTGCGACTGTTAAGCCAACAACCCCAGAATACTTTAGCTTCCCTAAACCTTGTAGTGGAAGAGAAAGCATAATTGCTTACTACTACATCATTCTATAGGATAACCAATTTTTCTAACTAAGAAGCTTCCTTAGAGGAGAGGAACTTTGCCACTCTAAGAGACAATAAAGCCATAATGGCCTCTCTTATTTCTGTGCTTTTAGTCGTAAGACACATTCAGAATCAGTAATTTCTGTCAATCAACTACAAAAATCGCTATAAAATGGCAAGTAAGTACTGTAAACACTTCAAAACTTACCATGAAGTAGAATTGTTCACTTCATCTTTCATGTGATTGTGTTTAAAAAAGGGCAATTCTGAGCCAAAGATTTATACGATTTACAGGTACACCATGTTAATGGTGAAATAATCACAAGAAAAATGTTTCTGTTTTAAAATCTAGAAAACTTTACAATTACAGCTATCAATCACTAACACTATGCAAAGCCAGTGCTATGAAGCCTTATTTTTCGAGTATGTGTTTCTTACGACCATGTACAGCAACACAGAGCATGTACACGTTCCATGTTTGCACTAAAATCACAGAATGGTTTGAGATACCCATATCAGGCTGTTACGCCTAAAACAAGCCCTCTCATTGGCAAACGGTACCAAGACTTTTCTGCAACACCAAACTGCCATGTGACCATAATGTACATTCAAGGTATAGTCAAGACAGACAATATGGCCACAGCTATGCAGCACTGGGTTCACTGTAAGTCAGGAACTCATGCACACTCTCATGCTTCTGCTGCCTGCAATAAAATCGGCATCGCTGCCCATATTAGCAAGCTACAAAACCCAGAATTCAATTCTGGCAAAGCTCTGTCGATCGTAGGAAAACCAAAAAAAAAAAAAAATCCAATAGCCCCTTTAGCATTGCAGGGCAGTACAGGATTAAGAAGGAGAAAATAAATTCCAGTCCCTTTTAAGAGTCTTTTATGAAGCCAAAAGCTTTATTGTGTTCCTTTCTTTGGTACAACTGCTCATAAACAGATGACACAAAACCATAAAGGCTCGTATCAGTTTCCCCACAAACTCCTCTATGACAGCAACTATACTGTATATTGTACGGCATCAGTGAAAGCAGATATTTTCCAGGTCTTTATTGGTTCAGTTCTGGGATTCATTCTCCAGGGCCTGAAATTAAAAAAAAAAAAAAAAGCTCAGACACATAACACATTCATCTTTTACTCATTAAAAAAAGTCCCCAACCCCCAAGAAAACTGAATCATCAGAATTTGAGGACTTAGTTCTTGATATTTTATTATTAGGTTACTATTTTGCACACACTCTGAACATTAATCGCCTGTAGTCAGTGAATAACTGAAGTTACTTCAGGACTATTTTACAGTTAGAGATAAGTATGTAGTGTCTCTGCCTCTCTCAAGGGGTGACAAAAGACTGCCTTCTAGGATACAAATCCACTTTTTTCAAGGGATTTTCCTCACAAAAATACACTAAAAATAAAGACTAATTGCATGTTACTGCCACCGATATCTTCTGTAGCCTTTCATCCAAACTTTTCCATATTAGCACCTTGATTGCACACTGCAGAAGCAAATTAATCTGGTGGCCTTAGCCTTATGTATAGCACTGAATGCAGCCCAGGTTCGGTTACTCATCTGATCCATAAAGATAAGTTATTGAAAGAGCTAAAAAGTAAACATCATCCAACACGGCATGAAGTGTTCAGGAAACCATTATGTCTGAGGAAAGGTCCATCTCAGCTTCTGAATTTGAAGTTCTGCCTACATTGGGATCCACAAGTCTCCCAGTTTACCTAATCTCCAATTTTCCCTGAACTCCAGACCTGATAGCAATTAAGACTCCTGCACTTTGGATCTCTTATACATTGCATAAAAACAAACTCATATGCTCTAGCAGCACTGGTAAAGCTCTGCTGAGCAATCTGTCAGACACAGAATAACCCTGACGGTCAGGAAGGGCCGCCCATCCCTACACTTACCATTCTCGCCATTATTTCAAAAAGGTCATTGCACAGTAGGTAAAAATCTGCCCAGCTGCCCAAAACCTATGCTTCCCTCAGGAGCTACTGCCAAGTGTCTTTGGGGTCACTACTGAACGCCATCGCTACTATCACTGCTGCTTCCTCATCAGCACAGCCACTGAAATAGCAATAGCTCAGCAGCCGTCTAGACTGACTGTCACAGGTTCCCATCACATGTCTTTGATGAACACATTTTCTCTAAGGCACAAGAATCTTTGTCATCTTAAAGACTTTGAAGCCAGTTTAACATCCACTTAGAGAAATCAAAAGACTTATTTTAAACAGTATGAATAGTAACTCTAGCCCACAGGTAGGACTTGGTACTACAGTTTAAGACCTTTTTTTTTTTTTATTTTAAAGCCTCTCCTCTTCAACAGAAACAGTAGGTCAAGAGGAAAAAAAAAATATATATATTAATGCCATAATTTAAAAACATATGAGACAAGTGACACGCAAGAGACTAATTCTGTTTTCTAGGTATACCAAGCAAGTATCTGAATTTGATGCCCTTGTCAGCTTTTAAAGCTCCAGCATCTGTTAAACTGTCACTTTGGACATACCTTAATGACCCCCACCCACTGCCCTCAATCAGAAGACAAAAAAAAGAAGTCTTTTTCTGATAATGTAGCATACAAAATTTCATCTGCATCCAGGCAACAGAGCGTTTAGAGTCCAAACACGCATCAGCAAATAAACGCAGCTTGGTCAGCAGCACACGCCACAGGCCCCCTTGTAGCTGTCCTGGCTACCATTGCATAATTAGGACGGAGAAGAAAAAGGACACAGAGCTTCTTGGCTAAATGAGACATCCTATGAGTGCAGCACCACATCTTAAGAGGTGGTTCACACAAAAAAAAAAAAAAAAGCCTATTGCATACAAACATACAAACATGCATGTGGATTTTTTTTTCCAAGATTATGACTGAGCAAGATTTCTTAAAGGAATACTCGACTGTGAGTGGGACAAAAAGCACATGATATATACATGCTAAGTTGGGATATTTTCTAGCACCCTAAAATTTCACACACTTTTGATTGTCAGCTGTGACCTGGGCCTAGCCTCATTATCCACTTCAGTGACTCAAATCTCTTCTGATTTCTGTGCGTAGAGGACATTGCAGAGTTCAGTATTGGTATGTCAGCCCTGTAAGTTTTTGTAAGCCCCTTACAAGTTTTTGTAAATCTCTTTGCACGCTGTGTCCTCGCTTTGAAGGGGGAACACAGAAGCCAACCAAAATACAGAGGAAATCACTCAACTGCCTATTGAAAAACTTTGGTTCGAGTGTCTTGAACTGAACCTGTCCTGCAGAACGAAAGGCTTTTAACATCCACAACTTTCCAGTCACAGTAAAAGTTTCAGTGAAATGAAAAGAGTTGTCTGGTTTACCTTGTCTTTTGATGGCAGCTAGTAGCCAAATTAAATCAGACATATGTTTAGTAAACTTTCCCACACAGTTTTGCTGTGCATTTCAATACACACTCATCTGTTGCTGTAAGAAGGATTATGTTTGAGAGCTTGCACTCACCTGGTTGCTGCATATTTTCGTAAGCCCATTACAGCATTTGGGCAATTTCCTACCACAAGCAGGGCACACCTTGTATTTGTCTTTATGCTCGGTTTCTGTTTACACAATTGCATCCACAATAACATACTGAGTAATGCAACAAGTTACTTTCTCTGTCCCCTGTACACTTGATGCCACTGAATGCTACAGCTACAGCCGCCTCAGGACACATTCCTCCCCCCAGTAGCTGTGAGGAGGCACTCACAAGTAGAAGTAGATGTGCAGGGTGAAACAGTAGAGGGCAACAGATGCCCTTTAATAAGCTTAAGGGAGACCTTAGACATGTTTAACACTTAGTCTCTTCTTTCTTTTGACAGCAATATTACCCTTGCTTTCAAGCTCTAATTCACAACTTGCCTGAAGGAGGTGCATATACTACCACATAAGCCAGACTACATGAGTACCTGTATGCTCACTGAATGCTAAACTGCTTTCCTTCCCATTAACCCTTCTCCCTCCACCATTCCTCCTTCCCATCAAAGGGTCATCCATGTCTCTCAATGATATAAATTTTATCTTTTCCATACGGTGGTTTTGTTTTTTTTTTTACCGACTTTGGCACAGTAAAGTACCTATCCATAACCAGAAATAATTGTTTTAATCAAAAAGAGGCTTAAGTCTTGATGAGGTGCATTCTAATATTTTAACAATGGAGAGAGAGGAAAAGAGGAGTTGGGCTGATTTCTTTGTGAATGCTAGTGAATAATCTGACGGATTTGTGATTTTTGATAGACAAATTCACCCTGAGCCCCGATATGACCTTCTCATGAAGAATTTTCTCTCCTTCCCAATAATAATTCTGGACAGAACAAATATAATAGTCTTCTGCTTATATATAGACTGTTTTCTAAAAAGGGGGAGGGAGGGGGGGAAGCGTGACACTTGAGCATGTCACTGACCTATCAAGTTGCATATCAAATTACATTAAAAAGGAAAAATAATTAGACAAACAAGTTGCATGCAAACCTTCCCTCTTACTACTGTGTGCTAAATTTGTCCCAGGGTAGTAGGGAGAATAGTTTTGCCACTTGAAAATTTTCATACCAGTTGAACAGAATAAGTCACATTCTCCTGGGAACACCATTCCTTGGTGTTTAATAATTTAACAGAACCTCTCAGTTCTTATGAAGCGTAAGAGTCCCCAGATAAGACAGAGTCATAGGAGGACCTTTCAGGGTTTATAATCATAGGTAAGTGTGTTAGCATCATTTAAAGAACTGCCTGGATTAAGAACTATGGTTATAGATGAAGAAAGAAAGTTTGAAGTTGAACGAGCTAAGCTCACATTTAGTACAAACAGTCCTCATGAAACAAGGGCCAGATTTTAACAAAGAACAAAGTGGTGAGCACATGCCTGAAGTGGAAGGCTTTGAGCCTGAGCAGAAGTGGGGACTCTACTCCTTGAGACAAGTACAGGTATAATGACTTTTGGAAAAGAAATCTGCAGTGGCTGCTACCAACTTTAAAACAAAACACTGCTGCTTGTATCAAACCAGACTGATACTCTTCTGACTGAGTCTTAGGACTCCCTTCTAAAGCTTTACAATGGGAAGTCAACATGCCCCCATCTTGCCACCAGATATGTGCTGATAAAGTGACCCATCATGTCTTGCCCTGATCACAGAAGACCTCTGTTGCTCTGTCAATCACTTTGTTATTCAAGCAGCAGTGATTTTTTTGGTAGGTACTGCAATTTAGGAAGCAGCCCCATGTAGATATCAGAGCGCTACTATATCACAGAATTTACTTTCCCTTTAATGCTTCAGGGAATTTGTCCATAAATTCTACAAGAATAATCTCAAAAAGATAGTTTCCGAGGATCTGTTTTAATAAGCCAGAAAACACAGTAAGCAAAGAGAGGGGGGAAGGAAAACCATCATATTTAATCACCCCATAGCATCCTCGTGTCTTCCCCCTTCTAATCCAGAATACTTCTGTCTTAGTCAAAGCGCCCTTGAGATGAATCAGACCTGTGTAACTGAAGGCAGCTGTTTTCTACAGGTCCCCTTCCTTTTCTGGTGAAGTAAGATGAGGAAGGTGATGAAAAGGCAGTCTGCTGGTCAGAGAGGTTCAGTTCTGCAAGACAAAACTAAACTTTCTGCTACTTGAGTTGCTGGTAAAATAGCTGAGCAACAAGTCAAGCTTTTCAAAGGCAATTGCCAATTGAATACATCTGATTTTCTCAAGTGGCTGGTGCTACTGGGGTCAGAGTCATTAAAAAGCTGAATGCCTACAATTGTGATGAGAGATGACAGATCCTCTTTAAACATGGATATTTATAGCACTTCATGTGCTCTTCAAAAGGAAACAAACCCAAAACAAAGAAACCCCTAGTCCCCTACTCCCCCAAAACCCAACGAAAAAAACCCAAACCACACACTACCAAATAAAAAAAAATAATAACACAACAAATCAACCCCAAACAAGTTCTACTTGAGATTATTTTTCCCTACCAAAGGGGGGAAAAAAAAATAATAAAAAAAAAAAAAAATCACAGGCTCATGTTTTGTGTATATTGTTGGCCTCACTGCCCGTATCCATTTCCCATCCACCTTACTTAATTCAGAAATACTACAAAAAGAAATTCTTTAAGAAACATGCAACAATCTGCTAACCCTCTAAAAAGCCATGACAAAATTAACTTGTCTGGACTCTGCTGTGAAAATGGACCATTTCAATAAAACACTAATTAATAGCGCCTGTTCATTTAATGAACATTTCCCATTCAGTGAAGGGACGGAGGCAAGCATCCCAAGGATGGTGGGGAACCATGCTGTGGACCTTCTCGGCAAAGACTGCACATAACAGTGAGCTAAATTTTAAATTTGGTTTGTCTCAAACACCCTATTATTTTGCATTACAAATCCATTAAGTGTTTTTAATGGAATATTTGTGTAACATGCATTTGCTACAAAACATTATTGGAATGGATTAAACTTTTATGAGGATCTCAATAATCCTAACAAAGTATGCTCCATGATACAGCCAGGTTTGATACTAGCCCAGAAGAACATTCAGAAGAGAAGCTAAATTTCTGTATTTTGGTGTGACAGGTTTATACAACAGCAATGACAGTCTTATTCTTGCTGGGATTCAGTCCCTACGCAAAGAGCACAGAGAGGGGCATGAACTGTCAGCAGTGTGTAGGAGCAGCTAGCTAGCATAAGCACTCTGGGATGTGGACTGACTCGGTCCTTGCATAGGTCTCCTGGTATTTCAGACCAGCCCTGGTTGTGGTGCTTTATGTTATATATCTTCTGTACAGGCTATGGTAGCATTTACAAAAAAGATAATTAATTATGACAGTCATATGTCCATCTTCACACACACACCCCACTCACCTCCTCCACCCCAATGCCTTTTTTCTTCCTCTTTTCCTTCTCCTCCTCTCAGGCTTGCGACAGAGGCCGGGGGGGGGGGTAGTTTTATTTTCTTCCTCCAACTTCTTTAAACCCCCTTACCTTTGTGGATTTTGAATGCAAAAGTTATTCTTAATTAACTCCATTGGGGTAGAAGCCTCATGACAGAAGCAAACAGAACATCGCGTCTCATGCAATGACGTTGCTGTCCTGACCCAGCGGACCAGGAATTCTGCATGTTCTGCAGCCAGTCTTAGGTTTTGTGATAAAGCTTATCTGCACACACACACGGGAGAGTGACAGAGAGACAATGGCAGTGGGGAACCCCAAATAATACCCTGCCCCAGCTACTCCCAGGCTCATCCCAGGCATCATCAGCCCATCAAAGGCCCATCTCCACAACCTCAGAGGAGCATGGGGGCCAAAGGCAGGCAGGAACCCAAAGTAAGGACTCAGAGGAAGGTCCCTTCCAGAAGGTTCCACCCTGCCCAGGCCCTTCTCTGGGCTGTCCCAGGAGACCCTCAGCCCCACGGGCCAGGGGTCAACAGGAACACCTTTCCAGAGCATCTTTTAGACTGGGGCTGGGGGAAGGTGTCACTACCTAGGGGTATTGGGCACATTATGGGATGCAAGGGAGGAGAATTTTGAGACTGAAGAGGACCTACTATGGGCTTTTTGGAGGGGAGAAGGGAAGCAAGCATGGAAAAATGGAGCGAGAGCGAGTCAAAAGGGCTGATCACATGTCAGCAGGTGGCTTGTAAGGACACTTGTCTGGCCCTGTCCTGCACCTGCCTGGCATAGTCTGTCCTGTCTTCTCATTAAACTCTGTTTTCCTGAAGGGGTGACTCTCTATTCTGGATGCGTGTGTGTGTGTTTGGGCCTCCAGTTACTAGCAACTGGCCCAAGTGTGAGTCTCCAAGCGAGCATAGGATCACTAACAAACATCAAGCAGGGCTCGCCGGTGAGTAGGTGAAACACTCTGGGAGCCAATGGGCTGTCTGTCTCCAAAAGCAAAACCTCTGGAGGAGCTGGCTATGGAAGGATCAGCGGGGTCCCAAACAGCTGCTCTCAAGGCTGTAGAGCCTGGGGGTCGATCAGAGACCTCCCCCATGTGCCCGTGTCTCTCCAATGGCAAGATCATGGGGGCCTGGTTATCAGAAGAACCTCAGGGGTCCTGGCAAGCTGTGTGTGCATGGTGATCTGGACCAGTAGCAGGATGGGACCTGTGGACCCTGTGGGCTCATATGACCATGTGCCAGAAACTAGGGAGGCTGGGGTCCAGGGACAGCTACCTGGTAGTCTGCATGCCTAAGCCCAGCTGCTGGAGAGACCCACATTGTATGTGTGTGCATACATAATTATATATGTACTTATAATTAGTAATAATTAATGGTAGTTATTGACTGTAATTCCATAATTACTATTAATTAATAAACATTGATGATAGATCATATAATTAATATATTGATAATATATAATTAATGGTGTATGTAGATATATATCAACAGAGAGAGAGACACACACATATAATTATGTATTAATGTTTCACACTAAGAGACCTTCATCTTGCTCAGCCAGAGAGGAGAACAAGATGAGGTCATTGGTGCCATTTACGTTCTTGCCTGTGTTGATCTGCGTGAGCAGCCAGGTATGTGCGCACTGCCTACGTGCAGGGTGGTGTGTGCATGCACACATGGGGAGTACACGCTCAGCCAAGGAACCTGGAACCAAGGGCATGGAACTGCAGTAGCCTCCCCTCCGTTGGGCTACTGGACCCAGCCCACCCAACACACAGAACATATCTAGAATTCTCTATATATTCTAGATGTTCTTATAACCATCCACTCTGTAAAAATAGCCATGACATCAACTCCGAGAAGCGCTTCTATTCCTAAAGTCACTGACCGTTAGATAAATCCTAGCCTTTTCAGTGGCTATGCTGGACTACACACTCTTCTCTGTACCAACACCCTTTGTAGCTCACATGCTCCACGAGGCTTGCTGGAAGGCAACAACTACAACATATGTTACTGGTATCTGTTAAAAAAATCCTTTGATATCTGAAACTTTTGAAGTGACACACTTCAAATTAGCAACTAACCATATAGTTTACCTGAAAAGCTTTGGTCTCAACCACAAAACATTGAAAATAAGTACAGCCCTGCATTTTGTTGAATAGGAGAACAAGAAGAAGAAATAGTACCACGCCTAAAAAAATTTTGGTTTTGGTGCACTCAGGTAACCCAATCAGCTAAGGTAAGTTATTAAAGAACCACACACACGCTTCCTGGAGAGCCTAACCTACCTGGATGGCCGCTATCAACTGCCTTATCAAGGTGGCTGACTGACGGCCTTCTTGAAGGCTGACTGATTTTATTCTCAGCCAAGTGACCAACTACTGCACGCTTAACCAACAGCAGGTTCTGCCACTCCCACTGTGCCTGGGCTTCCCAGGAGGGGTTAAGGTTCTGTACAGGACCATATTTCTTCCTGTGCCCTTGCCAAGAGAGTGAAGACAGCCCTCAAAACTGTTTGACCAAAAGCAGAACAAAGTCTCGCTAAGTTTTCAGACAAGCTTTCACACACTACATTCTTTTTCTGCTCTGACGTTGAAGCAAAATGAATTTCCAACCTGCATGCCAGGAAACTAATAAAACTCCTCAGTTCCTTACCAATAATCACAGTAGTACAAAACAACACAGCAACTATCCTGAGGACAGAGGTGAATTCTGACTGAGAAGCATTTTCATATTTAAGAGAAGGAGGAAAATATTCCCTGCTGATAAATTCGTACTTCATAGGTAGCATGTAGGCAAGTACCAAAATTCACCAGCAAGATATTAAGGATCCTCAAACACAGTTTTTTTCTTTCCCATTGCGTGGAAGAAACTAAACAGTGGCAGCCCTGTTCATGCTTTGCTATTGTCACCTCCCTCCAAAGTGATGCAACCAACTGGTACAGAGCTTTCCAAGTCAGATACTACCATACTTGTATCAAGGTCCTGCCAAATTAAAATACTTAATAGCTTCTCAGAAATCCAATAGCAAAATTAATATATTTGATTGCCATTTTTCACTTTTCCACTCAGGGCCATATAGTGAGAACATGTGCAGTATAACTACCTAATGCGTACCAGTCAGACATTTGCATTTAATGGTTTGTCTTTCAAGAAACTTTTTGGCCTGAACAGAGAGTCCCTCACTGCCCAAGACAAACTCTGCCCTTACAAACTACACACAGTAGCCAGTTATTAAACCTCACCAGTTGCCTGCTCTGGTAAGAAATATTTATTCTCCTGGCTCTTTCATCCACTGGCCAGATTTCCTCCTATCTTTCATCAGGCTCAAGAAACAGAGATTTGGGTAAACTTTCTGTAACTTCTGAAAGGCTTAAAGAGGAGCAACAGAATGGAAAATTCTGTTAGAAAGAAAAAACAAACCCCACCTTTAAACAGAAGGGAGAAAGTGGCATATTGTTTTTGTAGTGAAGAGATTTGGTTCCACTACAGACACCGCCAATGCTAGCTAGAGCTAGATCTCCTAGATACAGCTCCAAGACTGGGGAAAAAAAAAAAAAAACCAAAACCACCCAACAAAAAAACCCACCACCAACAAAAAAGGACACTGTGAAACTGCCCCAGCCCAACTAGTTCTCCAGGGCTGCAGGAAAACAGTGCCAAGCGGCTGGTCTCAGTCTGTGCATTTTACATGTTAAATAGTAGAGTTTTACTGAGTTCCTTTGCATCTTTTATCCTGTTACCAGTTCCCCAAACAAACATAGATTTAAAACCCATATGGATCAAATCTGGAAAAATTAAGCTATGGGGCATTCAGAAGCAGCCCTGCTCTTCCTGGGAGAGTGAGAAAGCAACTACAGGTCTATGCTGTTGGGAAGAAAAGCTGTATGAGATAATGAAATTGAACCCCACAAGCTAAACCTGTGGGAAGCATCCAGCCAGAGTGCAAAACAAGTTGCTTACTTGAAGGAATCCACTTCTCTTTAAGGAATTTAAAACACTAAAGCCATCGTATAGACCTGTCTGAGTAAGAGTCATATGCCAAGGCAAGACTGCGTTTTGACTTGGAGGAAAAAAGAAAAAGCAGAAGACCAGTGTACCATGGAAGGCACCGACCAGCAGAGAGATCGCTGCACCTCAGGCCAACCTGGCCAAGGGGGAGGCAGGAAGGCAGAAGATGAGAGGAAAAACCTCACTTGGCTGATGAAATGTCATCTCTCAACTCTGATTCAAACTTCTCAGAGCTAAGCTCGCACAGACAAGTGACAGGCTCCTCTCTTCACTTTGCTGTTTCACACCACCAGTACTATCCAGAATAAAAACTATTTGGACAATAGTAAGGAGCTAAATTTGACACAGAACTCACACCTTCAATGCACAAGAGAAAAGTGACACATCTGTCCTTCAAAAGTGCTATATGCATATAACATAGTGTTATGTGCATATGTATAAACAGACACATATTCAAGTCATATATATATGACTAGAACTACAAGCAGACTCACTCACAGTTACTTTTCTGTTTCTGTCACATTATAATGAATTATGGAGAACACAGGTAAAGAAGTGGCCTCACCATAAAATGGAGATTGCCTCAGAAGTACTTAATCTAAGCCTGAGGACTAGCAATACAGACCACTAACACCCAGTCTAGAGCACTGGCTACATTAGAGTTTTGAACCACTGGAAAAGCAGGCTTCAGCTCCTGAGAACGAGCCAGGAAAAGCTGTAGCATCATATATTGCAAGAAGCATTGCACATGACTGAACAGCTGAATTTTCCATCAGCCACAGGATCTAGCCTTCTCAAAATCCAGAGGAGCTGACTAGATGAGGTTTAGGTCTCCCACATTTGAAAAAGGCAAATCTTCAAGGACTTTAAGTTGTCCTAGCAAGTAGTTTGACTGTGAGTGTGCCTGGGACTGGCTGCATTGCCTAAGACCTGCCTCTTATGTTCCACTGCCAGAACGACAGCTTCAGTATGGAGGCCTTCCTGCTTCATCTTCTTGATTCCTTCCTTCCTTCCAGCTGAAAAGCACAATTACCCAGCCAGAACATCATTTTTTGAGGCCAGAAAGATCCATTTCCTCTGAACCCACCCACAAGTTCTAAAGCAGTGTATTACCGTGGAGCAAAATGGTCACACCTGTAGAAGGATAATTTGAGCACAGCATACAGCTGATGTAGACTGATTATTTTAGGTAATTTTCACTTCATGATCCATCACAAGGGTATCATTGTGCCTCAGCAGGGACAAAGACACAGGCAGCTTTTGGTCAAAAGGAATACCAATTCATGCTGATAGGATGACTTTATAGAACATAGAATGGTTAGAGTTGGAAGAGACCTTAAAGATCATCAAGTTCCAACCCCCCTGCCATGAACACCAACTCCTCCCACTAGACCAGGTTGCTCAAAGCTCCATCCAACCTGGCCTTGAACACCTCCACGGATGGGGCCTCCACAACTTCTCTGGGCAACCTGTTACAGTGTCTTATCACCCTCAGAGTAAAGAATGTCTGCCTAATACCAAAGCTAAATCTGCCCTCTTTCAGTTTAAAGCTATACCCCTTTTCCTACCGCTACACTCCCTGATAAAGAGTCCCTCCCCATCTTTCCTGTAGGCCCCCTTTAGGTACTGGAAGGCTGCTATAAGGTCTCCCTGGACCCTTCTCTTCTCCAGACAGCCTCAACTGTCTCAGCCTGTCTTCATAGGAGAAGTGCTCCAGCCCTCTGATCACCTTCATGGCCCTCCTCTGGACTTGCTCCAACAGATCATCTTTGTGGCCCTCCCCTGGACTCACTCCAACAGATACATGTCCTTCATATGTTGAGGGCTCCAGAGCTGGATGCAGTACTCCAGGTGGGGTCTCACTAGAGTGGAGTAGAGGTGCAGAATCACCTCCCTCAATCTGGTGGCCTTTAAGGCTTAAAGGAACCAGACCAGCTGAATTTAGGCACCAGGCTGCTACCAAAGTAGCAGCATTTTCACAGAAGTGGAAGAAAAGTGCAAGGCACAAGCAAAGAGGAACCAGGAAAGGCTAGCAGACCTTCTTGCAGTCACCTTCCTTCAGTTTTGTCAGGTTCTAAGAGCTACAAGTCACCTTACCAGGAAGCATAGGCTACCCATGCATTTCTGGAGAAGGATCCTTGTTCTGGCTAACTGAAGGGACAGAGCTCCAAATTGAACATATCCTAGAATAATAATGGAAAAACTGAGGCAGGCCCTGGGCACAGTAACTTCTTAGCTCTCTCTTGTGCAGTTTAAACTGAAGTTATTTAAAAAAACACCCCAAAACAAACAACCCCTGTCTTGTAGTCTATCACTTCCTACGGGAAATAAAACATCAGCTTGTAAGACTAGAGCTTTCCCAGTGTGTGTTTACATCTTGAGGAGCAGAGCCTAAGCCCTTGAGTTGCAGAGTCCTGGAGAGGTATGCTAAGTCTGAACACAGACCCAGCCCAAAGCCAAAACCCTCTAGAACCCATAGCAAACCTAGCAAGCATATAGCAGTCGACAGCAAACACTGTCGATGCCTACACTAGTGACAATTACATTATTTGTACACTGTTTTAATATCCCACGCCAATCCTTAAAGAATTCCTATTAAAAAAAAAAAAAAGTAAAATTTAAGTGTATTAGAGTCACGCTATTGGCTTGCCAAAACCTCACCAGAAGTTTGGAAACCCCTCCAGAAGGTCGGTCATTTCACAACTCCAGTTTTGAATGTTCTCTAGTTTGATTTCAAAAATTTCAGAGCCCTCAGAGGAGTATCATGGTGTTAGCTTATAGTTTAAGTTAATTCCATAACTAACAGGAAAGGATGCTTGTATCTTAGAATAAAAATGCTTATTTCTAAAACTTCATTTCGGATAGGAAAGACGAAAGACAATGCATGCCCATGTGGCCAAGTAACTTCTGTGGGTAGCCCATCTTAATTCACCTCTGCAATAAAATGCAAAAGAAGGTTAACACATTTTTAGCTATATCTGCATTTCTGACAAGAATAACCCTTCATTAGCACTCAAAGATACTGACTCCTAAGTTAATTTCAAAGCCTGGCAGACACAGAAATAAGAAGCTATCTCAGTCCCCCATGCCCTCCAAGCACAACAAATCGACATAGCAAACAAACAAAACACCCCAATGTTATCCCACTGAATAGCCATATCATCCATTTTCACAGCAGAAATAAATTTTAACTTGTATTGTCTGTTTTGAAGCATCTAAGATGCAAACTGCAAACAACATGTGGTGCTTATTTTGAAATTTTACATTTTAAAAGGTTGGTTATGACAGCAAAACTTTTCACCACTAACTCTATCATTCATTATGTGCAGTCACCACAATCGTAATTGCAGGGAGTTGTTTTTTAGGACTAGCAAGGAAGCATATTTATTGGTGTATCACAAATAGCTTATTTTTCATAGTTATAACCAGAAGGACTCCAAATGGAAGATGAACATCACCAGGTGGGAGGCTTGGGACACAGAATAGAAACGTGAAAAACAGCATTAAATTTATTCTTTTCGTTAACTACCAATACAAACTGTTTACAAGAAAACCTCATCATCTTTCATGTCTTTCCTCACTGTCACTGAATGGTGACCCGTGTGTGGCCTCTCTTTTTTCCTCCATTCAGCTCCTACGCTTCCAGCTTTATATCAAGCTATCCAAGTGGTAGTAGCAACAAGAAAAATATAGCAGTAAGGGTATTTTTCCACAAGAAGGACACGGGCAGTACCAAGGATGTACTGGCAGTTATAAGTCAGTGGAGTAAGGCCACAGTCAGCCAAGCTCTCCTGGGGCTTGAGGACAACAAGCCTTCAAGAGACACCAGCATATTCTTGCTGGATGTGAGTATACTCCAAAATATATTTAACATCACGATTATTACCAGGATTTGTTAGACAGACATAAAACTGGGACTGAATATCTGAGTCACCATAGTGGCTTACACCGTAGTGTAAGTTCTTCCAGTGCACTAGGTTCAAAACAGTCTGAAAATGATGATGCCTTTGGTGCACATATCTCCCTTATGGCAGACAAACCGTACATTTGCTCCCACACATGTATACAGACAGGAAACTAAATATGCAATTACCCAATTTGCAAGTGTGACACATGTGCACACATCTTTGAAGACACACCCTTTCAAGCTTCATCCTGTATTTCCCCAAATTTAATTCAGTTTCTTTCCTCCCACAGACACCCATCCTGCTTGCCAAATAAAATTCTGGAAAAAAACAAGAAATGAGTAGTACTAGTCACTCTGGCTGTTTGGGAACCAAAATGTTTTTTTACTCAATTAGTGCTTTATGTAGGTTCATTAAAAAAAAAAAAAAAAACAAAAAAAAAACACAACAAACGGCAACCGGAAGAGAAAAGTAAAAGCAAACCTTTTTTTCTGCAAGTCAGTTACTCAGAGAAGAAAAAAAATTGGAAAACAGTATTTAAGAAGAGGAAAACAAACCCAGGAAAGCAGCCCATTCAATGGTAATGTTTTACTGCTACTGCTTATTTTAGGCCATGTAAGTACTGCTGAAAAGTAGTAGAGATGAGTACATTGTTTCTTAAGTCATATCAGTGATAAATGATAAAAATTTAAAACAAAACAAACAAGCTTCTCTTGATTATGTTCCAATATATACAGCAAGACTGAAGGAGGAGATAAACAACCTGCAGACTAAAATTACAATAATACTATTATACCACCCTATCAGACATTTTAGCTTTAAGCTACTCCAGTGACTGCCAGAGATACAAACTGCCAGAAATACTAGTATCAGCCATACAGAATAAAATAAAAATTGCTGAACTAACACCAAATCGAAACAACCGTTTTTCAACAAATTGGCCAAATGCAGAGGATTAAAAGAAGGTAAGAAAAAGGCTGGGACTAAAGATAAACCAGTTAAGTTTCATAGGAGGATTAGTATAATATTAAAAAGAAAAATTTTAAACAAAAATAATCACAAATGCAACAGTGAGAATTTAAGCCTTTTTCCCCCCTAAACAGGTATTACAAACAGTAACTCTTTACTTCCCACCACCTTGGGTGGTTTTGAGTGTTTAGAGACTTAAATAGGACGTTTCTGGGCAGCCATCCCCTCTGAAGGCATGCAACAAGGCCAAGCCACCAGTGCCCTCAGGCCAAGGTTACACAAGCCTGACTGTCCTTGGAGTCTACCCCTACCTCCCTGGGACTATTACTGGCCAAGGACTCAATGACAGGACCAGTTTCTGAAGTGCCCAGCTCTTACAAAACCTGGACCTCAGTGACACTCGTGCTGATTCAAATAAGTGTCAGCAACTTATTTGTTGGTCAGGCAGAAGAGGACAAACGAGGCTTGAGCAGACAGGCCCTGATCATCCCCTTACAGGAAACTTCAGCTGAACAAGAAAGCTGAAATATTTAAAGCATGCAGTAAGAGAATTAACCCTAACTAACCCTACAGCACACTCATGCCAAGGCAAAATGCTACTAAGAGAAAAGTCAATGAAAAAGACCAAGCAAGCCTAAGCTAGCTCGCAAGCCAGCACAGACATTAAACTCCGCTGTTGTAAGGGAAAAGTTCTCAATACAAGAGCTGTAGAATTACACACATGCAGAGATTTGAACCATAGGTTTATGAACACAGAGCTGCTGTCTCAGGGTACCAGCTCACATTTTGAAGTGATCCTGCTAACATCCAGACCCAAACTCTACCTTCATTTGTGAAGTGAAACATCATCTTTCAGACTATTATTAGTCTTATTAGTATTGTTATTATTTTTCAGTTTATGATGCAGTCTTGGGAGCAGAGGCTGTAAAGTTGAAGACTGTCTTCTAGATGGAGACTAGACCACAGTGCAACGGTATGCTCTCCTTCCAAATGAAGGATCCCATGCACCAACATACCTTTAACAAGCAACGGCAATACAAGACTAGACTCTGGTCTGCAGGGACCGCTTATGGAATATGAGAAAAATAAACCTCAAACTCCTCAAATCCCTTTGATTTTCAGAGTCTGCCTTCCAAAGAAGGGCCTAGACTCCAGGATCCACAGGGCTACAGGTCCTTTAACCCCCAGACAGACCTCTCATGCTGAAACTCCAGAGAAAGGCAGGCATAATCCTCAGTTCAGTGCTTTCTGCCACCAGCATGCTGGATATTGTGTGATCTTTACAGAGCAGCTATCAAACTGACAATCTAAAGAAGCCTAAGCCCCAAACAGCTATGATCACCCCTTGGAGCTCGATAACCTTCTGTCAAGATTTTGTACCTTCATATACACGTATGCAGGTAAACACAGTGAATCTGAACTATGTAATTAACTTGAATTCCATGCAGCTTTTTTTATTTTATTTTACTACTCATTATTCACCATGCATACATCAATACAAATGAAGCAATAACTTCACCTGAACAAGAGCGAGTTACAATTTGCTACCAACAAACATCCCTGCTATCAGAGCGCTAACAGGCTCAAACAAATATTTTTGTTGCTTACCTACAAAGTAGGAATTTGGAGCACAGTGGGGACTGGCTGCTGCCTCAGGACCAGGGTACCATGGGCTTCCCAGGGCCACCCCACAGCCCCAGCCAAGGAGCAGAGCAGGCTGGGGGGCAGCCCTAGCTCCAGGTTTCAGGCACCTCCCCGGGGATGGGGCAGGGTTAGGCTAGGACATCAGTCCACAGGTCAGGAACAACAGTGTCCATAGCCAAGCAGGAGTCCTACAGACTCCTGTAGAGGAGCTTGAGCAGGACTAAGGGCCCTGGGCTCAACTGAAATGGAGCTCCTGGGCCATAGGCAAAGGGTGGCCCCAGCTGAGGCTAGTCAAGGCCATTAGGGCCTATTAGCACCCCCAGGGCCCCAGTAAGAACTGTTTGTATGAGGCAAAGCAAGTCTTATGAATAAGGGAACCATAATCCTGCAGCCTGGGGCTTCTTTCAGAGGTTAAAGGCACTTGACAAATGCCATTTTCAAAGCTCCTTTTGAGGTTCTGGGAAAAAAGTTAGTAAGAGCCTTTTCTTCTCCCTCTTCATGTGTTCTTATTTCAAGGAAAACGCCAAGCAGGTGCTTTTAAATTTATATGGAATTTTCTGTAGGAAAAGGGTACATTTATAATTAAATATGACCCTGGTTGGATACATTTCAAACACCTTGTTTTTCACTGAATGGCATAAAGGCTAGACAAGCATCTACTCTGCTTGCAGTGCTCATTAGCAACCTGTCCCTGAGAACTAATACCTTTATGCTGAGTTTTGGGGCTTTAGCAGGAAGGTTACAGAAGCCTCACCCCCATTTCAGCAGTCTAAGTGTATTTAGTAGTTCCCTTTAATCAAGATACAAAACCAAATTACTGGTTCTCCTTTCTGTCTATCAAATATATATTTAGCACAAGTTTTTTTCAGCTATAAGAAGTTGACTAGCCTACACTTATCTTTCCAAAGAAAAACCTCCTTCAGGCAGCTCAAAATCTGGAAGTTTAGGATATGCCAGAGGAAGACAGAAATCATAGCTTCTAAGTATTATGCCACATTAGCTGTAAGGAAAAGAGAATGACTACAGCTATTTTGTATGGACCAGCTGGAAAGGCAGTAGCCACAGCACTCGCTACCACATGGCTATTTCAGGACTGCAGATGCTTTGCTCTACCAGCCCCAAGAACCAGCTGCAAAGAAGGATCCCTAAGAAAGCATTTTCTTTCTCTTCCCAGTGAGAAACCCTGTAATAGAAACTTAGGAGCAACCAGAAAGTGAGCTGTGATGTTCTGCCAAAAGATACTGTTTTCCCTAAACAGCAAAGGACTCTGGGTTTATACTACACCGGAAACTGGACAGTACTTTTACAGAGTCTGGTATTTTAAACAGAAAGTGGTGGGGCAGTTTTTCTGTACGATAGGGTTAAAGAGCACTGACCCAACCTACAGACAGTGCACTAAAAGGCCCAGGTGACGTGATGGCTGGGCCTATAAAAAGCTGCAGCCATGTGGTAGAAGGGTAAAGGAAAAACCTTTAAAAGCTTAATTTTTCCTTTCCTGACTGCTAGGGAGGATGGCAAGGGCAGTAAAGAAGTCTCCTCCAGGTTATAAAGGATGACTATGTTACTGTGCTATGCAGAAAATAAAGGTATGGAGATACTGTAAGAGAACTTGAAACAAACTGTCTTATTAAAAATGAGGGATTTGGTGGGTTATGGTGGTTCCAATGCTCTATGTGGAGTGGGGAAATGAAGGAAATAAAAGCAGAAAGAAAAAAAAAAAAAGGTAGCAATGAGTGTGTACTTAAAGTGCCTAAAATGTGGGGAAGAGAGAAGGGGAGAGAAACCTCTGGCATCTTGACTGGAAGCCAATTCCCATCATATACCTCTCTCCTTGAAGGATGGTGTCACCACCCTGGCGGGATTAGCTCCATGATTCTTTAACCTTCTCTTTGCTCTATGCTACCTTTTACTGAGACCAATGAAAAACTTGCCCTTCAGAGCTTTGGCACTTTTTGTGAGAGCTCATTAGCACAAAAATGCAACCTCTACACGGATTATTCATTCCTCAAACCAGGACACTTGATCACGTGAAGGCACAAAAACACTTGCTCAAAATTGCAATGAAAAATTAGTTAAGCATTTTTTAAGAGGAAAAACAATAAAATACTAGCTACATATTTATGTTACTTAGCTGTGAGACCTAGATTCATTTCAACAGCAATTTAATTTATTTAATTTGAACTCATACATGCCACATGCTACATAAGTACTCTGTCTCCCTCTGTGACAGGACTGGAGTGTATAATATCTTATTACCTACTGAGGATGTGAAAAATCTTCAGAGTGCTTTTGTGAAATATCTCCTTTACAGATATAGCAGGTTTCTCTGGAAACAAAAACAATCTGAAAAGTTTCTTGACCAATCTGATGAATACTGAGGCATATTTTATGTGCATTGGTTTTATCCTAATACCAATATAAAAAGATTAGTTTGCCCCTGTGTTGTTGAGCCAGTGGGCTGTCTACTACATCTACTGCTGCAGTCTGTGCTTACAGCAGCATGCTGAGCTTTGAAGCTAAATACCCACTATTCAGGCAATGGAGAGCCTGACATTTAAAATCACAGCTACTACTGGATAATACCTAAGCTGCTGGGTAGAGGACCAGTCTTCACATATGGATGCCCCTGTACAGCACATTGCATAAATTTAACTTAGAACCTCACCAAAAGCTTTTATTTCTTGGTGAGCCTGGCTAGGCCTGCAAGACAAACAAGCCGCATTCAAATATTTGAAGGTATTTTCTTGGCACATGAGAAAACATGAAGTTTTGGAAGAACTTCTTAATTGACACTCTGTGATTGTGGTGTTCTATAGGGTTCTAGTAAAGAAGTTGTGTGTGTATATATATGTACGTATATAAACACACACACACACAGAAGGGGGTAGACAGAAAGAGCAGAAACAGGCTATCTAATTGAAGGTAATCCTTGGACCTTGCCTACTGCAAAGCAGCGGGTACCGCCTGGAATACTGAAAGAACAAAATAATGATCTGTACATCTGCTGTAATGATTTGCTTTGAAGGTTGCATTCTAAATAAAAAGGGAGCTGGCAGGGACACAGAACAGTGGATTAGACCACTTGTTACTTCTCCAGCAGGAAGCCAACTCAAAATACCTTGTACATCTGCTAACTCAATAGCAGATGTGCCAAATCACGGGTTAGGTTTACTGGTGATTGCTCTTACCTGAGGGTCTCTAATACATGTCACCTGCTTTAGGTAAGATAACCTGACAGCACAAGGTTGAGGTACAGATGCCTCTCAGAAGACAGGGACAGTCACACTGGCTAAACCTGGACCTGTCCCAGTGCCTGCCACTGACAGTGGTCAAAAGGCACATGCCTAGGGAAAAGCGTACAACAGAGTGAGCAGGGAGAGATCCTTACCTGTAACATGCATGCAGTCTCTGCTCAGACATACTTCCTGAGCAACAGAAAACTAATATTTAAAACAGAGGACAGAGTTCTCCCTCACAAGTTTTTCCAGTCTCCCCTCAAACCTATGTAAAACATCTAGGATCAATAATGTCCTGTAGCAGGGATTTCTACGACTTAACAAGCAGTTTTGAACCTGAGTGCTGCCAGTTTCATCCAACGTCCCTGTTTCTCATCAGAGGGGTCACTAAGCAATCAAACCTCACTTACATCGTCTGTAACATCTGAAATATTACATGTGAGGTCTACTTCTCATAAGCTCTCTCCCTTCGAGCCTGAAGAGTTAAAGTCTATTAGATGATTTCTCACACAGAAGTTATTACATACCTCTGACCTTTTTTCCTTTAGTTTTATTATCTCTTTTGGAGGTAGGCTTGGGGGAGGATTAAGTGGAAAAGAGGAGTGCAAGGGGAGCTGCGATACCATAACAATACACGATGTGCCAGATATAGGCATATTATGGATTTATGTAATGGCCCAGCGCTGTCTGTTCTGGACTCTGACCATTACTGTGCACGGAGCTGACAATAATACAGGTGACTATAACAACATCTATCTGCTGTTCCTCAGAAATTCAGGAAGACAAATAGTGCTGTGTGTGCAAGACAGGAGTTATTCCCTTCGCCTGCCCCTTGAGCATTACTTCATACCTATCTACAAAGAATTTCAACTGCTAGTCAGTACTGTGAGGTTCTTCTGCAACTCTTAACAGCCTGCTTTTGTTATTACACCCTGAATGCCACCGTTATCAGCAGCAAAATAATTAAAAGGGTAGCTTTTCTGTAACACTGGTACCGGTCAATAGTCTGGGTGTCAAACTACTTACTGTCAAGGACGCTCAACCCTAGACATATACAAGAAGCCTAATTAAACAGTTCTGGTCTACTGACCAATTCTAAGTATTTAAGTACATTGAAGGGTAAGAAATGCTGTGCCCACTTCTGTTCATGTTGGAAGTTGAGTGTTCCTACATAAATACAGCAACAAAGAGGCTTTGACTCAAGGGTTTCATTCCCCTTTTTCAGTAAAAATTAGACAGCACTTTAGATGCTGACTAATTTTCTTCCAATCAAAACACCCTCTCACATATGTATTACAGAGGTATGAATAGAGCCATACAAACAGTGACTGTTAATACATTAACTTCTCCAAGTTGAGCTTGTAAGCTTGCTTTTTCATGGTTATCAGGTCACTGCATAGTTAGTAAGTCTTGGTTCTCTCTGCCTTAGAAAGCCATAGAGCCAAAAAACTGGACTTTTAAAATATGTATTTTCAACCAGTAATAAAAGAAGATTATTAGTTTAAGATCCTAATGAACACATGTCCGCCCTGCAAATGCAAAGCAAACATCCTACACAGTGGAGTTCTGCTGGGACAAAAACAGCCCTGGAAAGCACTTGAAACATGTGCTGTGAAAACTCAAGAATGTTGTCTTTCCATCACAGGGAGAAATTACATATGGTAGACGTTCACTGTGAGTTAACGAGCTGATTTAAGCTATCTAATCCTCACACAGGACACATTCAGGTTTTATGTATCAGTCTGACACGGTTAGCCTTCACAGTTATGTAGTAAGCCTTAAATCTGCAGGCAGTTTTTTTGACCGCTAGATAGTGCTACCCCTATGACAAAAGTCTTAATTTTCACCCATTGATTGCTTTGAAAAGGTTTTCTTAAGCAAGTTGATGGCAATAGTCTCATGGGCACTTCTTCAGGTGTAAGACAGATGTATATTAACATCTCTAGATATACACCAGAGGGATGACCTCTGCTGTACCTAATCTGTTGCAGTTAAATAACAATGAGTGTTACAACAATGATGCTGTCTTTCCATGTATTTTCAGAAAAGCATAGTATCATATAGTATCAAAGGTATGTTCACACATACTCTGACCCTACTTTTGACTCCAGCAAAAGTTCAATTGAAGTTGAGTACAATATTAACACTTTAGCATGGTTCATATTAAAAGATGTTTGTAATAACAGGGTATAATCAGTTGGAAAAGTGAAGAATCACGTTGTCATTGCATCACTTATTAGCGATTATGCTGTGGTTTTCACTCCCATGTTTTTTCCAGAATACTGTTAGGTTTAATCTTATTTCTCTGCACCATTGCAAAACCAAGTGTCCAGCAGAGTTTCATGTAGATGATCTTGCTGAACAAATAAAGCTGTTCCTTGTATGCAGGAAATGGGAGAAAAAGGTGCTACCTACCTGAATCAAGACAACTGTACCCATAAGTGACTTTATTGCCATGTGGCACACAGTAGAGATGGATATACACACAACTGTTAAATAAATTAACATTGAGTCCTGGGGGGTTCAAACAGCAAATTTTCCAGCCTAAGAAAACAAACAAAACACTACCTTAATGCATGCGGACACCATTAGGAAACACCAAGGAGCATGGGAAAAAAATTAACTCTTCTTCATACCTCTTCTTTAAGAAGTCAGACATAGGGAGTCAAAATTATTCCCTTTGTCAGACATTAGGGAATGAACCAAAATCAGAATTGAAGGCAATAGCTTTTGACCCTATAACTGCATGATTTAAGTGGCAGCACAGAAACCCGTTTCTTAGATCCTAGCTGCACTGTCAGTCTCAGATATATTGAACTGAACCAATTTCTCAGCATCGTTATTTTGGTCAGCCTAGGGAAGATCCTGTGACAGAAATACTGACAGTAGCAACTGCTGTATAGTGGTGACTGCTGACCTCACAAGACGAATCCTCTCTGCCTTCCCAGGTGGGAGCAGTGGAGGCAATACTCAGAATTTGAGTCCACAGTACACATTACTTCTAATATGCAGGTCAAAGATCTATTTGCCTAAAGAAATATGGTGAAAATGTGCACTCTCCTCTCTGCAACAGAACTAGTGCACATCACTTGTCCTCCAAATCAAAAGACAGATAAGCCAAGCACTGCCTCTCATTGCAGTCACCTTCAGAGATTCCTCCTCTCATGTCACAGTTACACAGACAGTTGCCTAAAGGATAAATGACTGCAGTCCATACAAGGAGTGAGGGGAAAAGCACTGCTTCCTTATTTCCCTCAGTCTCAGCAACAAAAGGACTGCTGCTGAGACTTTATCAATTATTTATGCAGCTGCTATTTCTTCTGCTGCTCTTTATTCCCCAGATTCAAATATGTCTCTCTCTGGATGAAATTCCATCTTCAATTATTTATTCAATTGGGCAAAATTTTTCCCTTTCTCACTTAAGTTCTTTTTCTGTTTGTTTGACTTGAACTGTTGGAACAGCAGCAATATGTAGATCAGATAATCCTGAGTCTGGAAGTTAGCCAAGTGCTATAGATTGACCTGCAAAGTAAATCATACAGACTTGGCAAGATAAAGAATATTGCAATGACTGTCATGGGCTTTGCATCATATCATAATCATGCTAGCCTGATCCATGTGAATAGTGGCACTCACAACAACTGGATAAGTAGCACGGCTGAAGCACCTGTGCAGTTTGCATATTCGTAACTTACAGTGACATCTGTATATCCATTGCAGCATATAAATCCCAGATTTATACACAAGCAACAAGTAAAACACCGAAATAAATGTGCCAGTCCCTGTGCTAAGACTCTAGGCAACACATTTGGTTGGAGTTCAGTGTTTCACCTTCAGAAAAAAATATCTTATTTTGCTAAGAAATAGAATTAAAACAAAATCAGCTTTTTTAAAAAGTAGCTCTGCAAGCATGTCCCCATTTCCAACCAGAATTACATACACAGAGTACTCTAAGTTACCACAGAAGCTAAAGAAAAGGAGGGAGAGGGATTTTAGGTTCATTTTAAGCCCACAAACTCCCCACATCACCTCTGGAAATCTCCGAGTTTCTGAATTTTATCCTGAACCTGTTAAGGTGTTAAGGACTCAAACAGCATTTGTCCCTCTTTTTAGAGGTTGTACATGATGTCTTTAATATAATGAAAGCACAAATTTTTAAAATATGCTCAGAAACTCACTTCTCACCCTTCCTTTCCCATTCTTTGCAGCTTTAAAAATCTTGTTATTCATACAGAACTATTTTGTCTCCAATTTCCACTAAATAACACATTAAGACAACTAAATGTAGAACCTGAAAGTTCTGAAATGAGGGAAAAACACCAAGAAGGCTAATTACTGTCATTACACAGACAGTTGTTGTGCAATGGTTAATTATGGAGATAACAGCTGTGGCACCGTGCCTAAGGCTGAATCAAGTATTTGGCTTCAAAAGTGTGGGTCTTTTACATAAATTTTCTGAAATTTTCGTATTTCTTTAATATACAAGCAAGCCTTGCTTACATTGAAAACTTAAAATGGAATCTGTGTGGAAGTCTCATCATCTTTCTCAGAGGTTTTTTTAGTGGTAACTTCTCTCCTTCATGGATAAAGAACAAATCACATTTTTCTGTCTTCTGGTCCGCTATGCATCATCTTACTCTACTACGCAGAAGTTGTTTTCCCATCAGACAGGCAACGAGATCCTATAATAATGTACTAGAAGGGCTTAAATTCTTTCTTATGATGATGGACTGTATCTCTACCTTAGATCCAGTGCACCCTGAGAACATGCATTTTCCAATGCTAAACACTTCGATAAATTGGCCAGATAACACTACTTACTAGCAATACTCTGATGACACACAGCTCTTTGTTGACAGAGCATTACTACTACACCCAATGATTCAGTATTTGAAGAAGACCAATAACAAAACGAGGGAAGGCTGTTTGAAACTGAAGCTGAGGTAGGTAAAATAGTAGTCACACCATAGCTCAGCAGCCTTATTTTAAAAGGCCATCTGCAACTTCTGGCTGGCAGCTGGAGAAGGTCACTCTTCCTTTCTGACTTCGTTGGTATCTCCTGGGGAGAGGAAGGAGGCGGCCAGGGAGGAAGAAGTGCTGGCTGTGTAGGAGACAAAAACTCACATTCAGTTTGTTAAATAAATATCTGACACAAACCTCATCCCCACTTCTTTGCTTTGTCCATTCTAGAAAACTGCATGCAATAATTAAAAATAAATGAAAAAAAAAACCAAACAAACAAAACAACACAACACCCACAGGGCAATCCACTGCATTTCCGCCTGAATAAGGTGGGAGGAAAAAACATGACAGATGTTCAGTGGCCTTGTGGAAGGTGATGAACAGACTGTAGAAACGCAGGGAGACATGCAATGGCACGGGAGACAGAAGAACAAGACAAATCAATTCTAATGCTCACTAAGTGGTCCAGATTTAAATAAAACTACTTCCATCATTAATTCTACAACAAAACAACATTAGCCAGTTATTAAATGCTGAGGGACTTTTAGGTCAGTATCAATCTGTTGCAGAGAATGAGTAAAGCCAAAACAGACGTGTTTTAAATTCACATCTGTTAAATTGCTTCTACTTCACACAGGTTTGGTTCAAATACACCTGTCTCTAGCTTGTATCCCAGAGTGTTTTTTTATAAATTTCAAGGTATTATTAATATGGCTACTACTTTAAAGTTACTTTTGTCATTAATATCCCCTATAACTGAAACAAGAAAAAGCCCATGCTTCTACAAAAGATTCAGTTGGAGCATCAGTACATACCAAATGACACAGACTAAATATACAACTATTAGCCTTCATCCCCACATGGCTTAGAAAAGCATTAAAAGCACTTCAAATCCAAGCAGACTCACTTCAAACACCAAAGCGCAGAAAGCTGCTGTACATCCTGACAGGACTGATGTATTTTGTGTCACTCTGAGTATCGCTTAGGCACCAGATTAATAAAAATTTCCAAGTGGTACTGACTGAAGAGCTTTAAAGGTCTTGTTCATGTAACTAGTATCTTTCACCCCCAGGCACTTTACCCAGTTGCACAGGTAAAACATCAGCAAAATACAGTCCAAACTTATTTGATTATAGCAGCACTCAGCTTTCATAAATAAGGAGAGAGAAAAGACAGAAATAATTTA
Organism: Charadrius vociferus; assembly: GCF_000708025.1. NCBI lineage: Eukaryota > Metazoa > Chordata > Aves > Charadriiformes > Charadriidae > Charadrius > Charadrius vociferus. Next base: position 1,353,496 of record NW_009648061.1, read on the forward strand.
CTCTAAACACTCAGTAAAACAGTGGGTATTCCTGAAACTGCCAGTGAAGACAGAGGACTGTGACTGCAGTGCATCTACTTAGTTTCAGGTTTGCGATTCTGCCCTTTCCTCTTGCACAGAGGAAGCAGGAGCTCATGGACTGACTTCCTTGGCATCACTGAGCCCAAGGCACGCAAGAATAACACCTCTGGGTACTCAGTGTCTCGAGGAAACCATTCACTTAAAATTAAGACTTCCTCCGCAGGCAGTCTCGAAGCATGTTGTACAACCGTTTGTACATGTCCCCCTCCACAAAGAGTCAGAGCCATGTCAATCCCACTAGAGCTCAAGAACAGCTACTTATCTCAAGCCTGCTACTTGTGACAACTTCACAAGACCATGATGATGTGAATTAGGAAGGTTGTCCCTCTTCTCCGCTTTCCCTCTCCCAGTTATTCCTTCCTGCAGAAACAGAAGAGTGTTGGATGAAGCTAGCACGCCCATGAAATCTTACTGCGGGCAACACTTTGTTTAACTTCTGCATGCTCCAAAGATTACCAATGGACATTTGGCATTCCATGTTGAGGAGAGAACACTTTGTATTAATTACATTGCTGCCAATTACCCATTGCTGTGACTTCAGTGGATTTACGCTCAGGACCTTTTTGTCTGTGAGGCCTTTCAGTGCTGTGGCTTCAGTGGCCCGTTAGAACAGCAGTCCCTTGGGAAAAATTACAAAAGACAGTCTCTTCTTCCCCTTTTCATTGCATTCTGTAAATTTAATCCCAGTTATTATGTGCGTTGACAATAGCCTTTCTATGCTGTTTGTTTATAGAAAGTGACATCATTCCCTTTAAAAAAACCAGGAGGATGAATCTGTGGAAATAAATGCACCATGGCAGGGGACCACTTTGGAGTAAGGCTTCTTCAGACAGGGTGAGCAGCTGTACAGGGAGCTCGCTGAGGGACCGAGTCCTTTGCAACTGCAAACCACCGGCAGGAAGCAGCCTCTGTGTAAGGAAGTGATTAGGTATTTATATCCTTCACTGTGGCCAGTAAACAGAATTAGTGTGACTTGGACTAAGTTTTAATTATACAGGAGCTTAATGATCTAAGCTGTTGTGGGAGGAGAGCGTGGGGGAAGAGAATGAAGGGTCAACAAAGTGCATCTGTCTGTTTTCTCTCCTTCTCTCTTCAGAAGTAGCATTCACAGAGCTATTTTTATTAGGTTTTTCAAGGTGTTTTTTTTCACCCCCTTAGTCCAAGGAATATTAGATTCACGACTGGCTCTTGAAGAAGTGAAAAGCAAGGAGATGTTGGGTCATATTTCTAAGTACAACTCCTTACCAACATGTAAGTTATTAAGCTTAAAACACCAGGAACCTCATTCCTCAGCATACATCCTCAAACCTGCTAGGCAGGTGAGAAAATGCTCTCTGAATGGCACCTGCCCACATCCTGTGAGCTGGCAAAGTTACTCTACTGCTTTGACCAACAGGACAACTTGAGCATCTTAGTGAAGAACCAGCACTGATTCTATAACTGGTTGCTCTAATTAGAAATCTTGGGGAGAGTGGGTCCTTTGGAAAGGAAACTAATCTGCATAATTAAATCCAGGACTCTTCATTTTTCCTACAATCTCCCAAATTGGAATCCACCCTTAGCAAGTTGTATTGAATATTACTGGTTCATTCCAGCTACCAAAAAAGCTCTGAAAAACATGCAAGTTCAGCCCGTTTTAAACATTTTGATCCTTTCCGATATTTTTTTTTTTTCTGCATAGAGGGAGCACTTCTTGAAAGTGTTCAATGCAGCTTGCCTAGGGATTCTCCTCAGCTCAGCTATTGCAGCTAGCATGGCAGGGAAGGAAGAACACTTGCACTATAAAACTCATGTTTTGCATTTCTAAATGCACTTAAAGTCATAGCTAAGGTCTTGGCTGGTCTTCCTAGGCAAATGCAGGGTCCAAGCAGGTTCACATCTTACTAACGCCTACTTGCAGGGATTTAATCAACCCCTGCGATTCAATTTGAGGCTGGAAATAAGTATAGAGAAGTGGCATGCATGCTAAAGTAGGTAAAGTCAGAGACTTCTGGTTTTAGTCACAAATACTGATATTTCCCTTTTTTGTCTTTCAAGTGTTAATTGCTACACCAGCCTCCCAACATGACTTCAAACCAACAGAATACACATCCCTATCACAAAGAAAAAATAGGGCTACCACATTAAAAAAAATAGGCCCCTGCCATACACTACTGCCAAAAAAACAGAAAAGTTTTTATGCAACTAGTTTTCAATCCCCCAGAAAAAAGGCAAAGGTGATCAACATCATTATCCCTCCAGGGATGCTGAAAAGCACCTTAACAGTAAACGTCATCAGAAGTATGACTTTAAGAGAAACAAAGAACCTATTTTCTTTCATACATGGTCTGAGTATTCAGATGACTTCTAGACAGAAAAGTTCACCACAAGAAATTGTGATTTACTGCCATCCTCTTCCTTCAGTGGAGCTCATTATGATTTTGACTAATAAGCCTCCCTGTCAGCAGGGGTAAACCACTGCTTTGTCAGCTCAATTACTGCTCACCTAACCAAAGCACAACCCTGCAATCAATCAGCTGTGTCAGAACAGAGGCACTAAGTTAACAGATGGAGGGGCATTTGAGTCGCATCAATTTGCCCCATGAATGCTCAATTAGAGGAATCTCAAATCAGAGCTGAATCACCGGCTCCTGCACTGGTCACCTCTGCTCGTGCTGAGCAGACACACAGTTAAGTCCTTGCAAGCAATATGCAGAGCACAGGTATGTAGGAGAGGCATTGATGCATAGCTCAGGTAAAGGTTACACAGATTTGAATAGCTGCAGATTACAAAGCAGCTACTCAGACAATTAAGTGCTCCTCAGCCTGTGCTGAGACTGCAGAACACAGCTTCATGGTTCCTACACTGCTACTGAAATCAATTTATCAAAGGTTTATTTTTCTTTTCAAAGTGGCTGCTACTAGTTTTCAGCTTAACCAATAGTATCAGCCTATGTGGTTAAAGCAACCTCAAAACTGAAGTTACCTTTTTTAGTGTAAAAAGGTTGATAAGAAAGCAAAATGAACCATTGACACTATCAAGCAGATAGTATTAAGTGAATAATTCTGTACTCTCATTTAAGGCATGATCAGCTGGATTCAAGTGCCAAGGGAAGAAAAAAAACCAAGTTACCACACTTGAAATCCCAGTCCAATACATCATCATCATCTATGAGTCAACTACCATAGAAACTCATGTCTTGTTCAGTGTGATAAAGTTTGGCACAACAAACCCGTTTCTTTATGCCCAAAGATAAAAACATGAAATATCTAAAATGAATCAGAGGGGTTTATTCTGCAAAGAGCTATCTATCATTTTGAGCCAAACTGCTGCAGTTTGTCTTTCCAAACTAGACATCTACTGCAATTAAATTGGCTTTTCTTTGGGCTGTACTGTTGATAAATACAATTTGTGAATGTGCTAAGTACTGTTTCTGTAGATTCCAATTTCTTCACAGTGACAGCAATTGAAGGGATCATCACTTATTCACCCTGAATAAATGCCACACCAAGAAGTAAGTCATCCTTTATTTTTTCAAGAAAAAGAAATTCTTTACAGGTTACTTCGTTTCATAAAGCAAAGACGTACCTTCTTAAATATTATGTTATATATATTTATATAGAAGGCACACAACAGAAAAAAAAAGTGTTGCTGATTCCAAATATCAATTATTCTCTTAACACCACAGTAAAAAAAAATAATAATCCCAAACCGGAATTCTTTACTTCCTGACAAGCTTATGTAAGACCATGCATTGGCACAGGTGTAGGGGTTACACCCTGTCTAACTCTATCATGCCTATCAGTTACATACATCAAGAACAGGGTTTTTGGAGTTTTCATTCTTACATGTAGAGCTGGTAGTTCAATTTCTAGGACAATGCTTCAACACAAAGCAGTCAGCAATGTGTACATCTGGGATTTACTATATTTCATGGCTCCCATTCAGCTTTAGTGCATGACAGTTTAAAAGGTTGCAATCACATGGTAAAGCATTATGCTGAGACAGCTGGAGAGCTATAAAATGGATTGTTTCCTAACACAGGAAGAGTTTTTACAAACAGAAAATCCCAAAGTGAGCTATTTAACTCTGCAATAGTAAGCAGCTGTTGACCAACATTTCCAGACTATCAATATAGAGTCAGAACAAAGGCTTTAACTAAGACATTTGTAAGGTTCTAGTCCTTCATTCAAACACAAACAACGTACACTGAGCATGTGTAAAACAAAACATATTTGTGTGTTCTGTGGCTTCTTGCTAGAACACTTCTACAAGTACCCACTTCACAGTCCAGCAGTGGGACTGGAACACAGACAGCTTTACCCATTTTAAATTAAATTTAAAATAATAGTTAGGAGAGGGAGAGAAAGAGTTTATTGAGCAGAAAACAGTATTTGCCTACTAATAACTTTTTAAACATGCAAAGCTGTTCAAGAAGTTTAAAAAACAGCAAAGAGATTCACTCGACTCTGAATGTTGAATAAGAAAGAAAAAACAAAGGTCATTTGAAGAGAGCATCTCTGCCATTTCCCACTACAATTATGCTATTTGCAATGAAGTAGAAAACTCTGCAGTACATAATAAGATGGGTGACTTGGAAAACGTGACTATGCTTTCAGAATGCCAATCAGAATGATTTTAGTCAGCATTTTAAAAACAAGAAATAGTAGGCCAATGTAAAGATTACCAATTTTTTTGACTTCTCATCCTATGTATGTGTTTTTCAGAATGAAGTAATTTCTCTAGTTTCAAGAGTTTTATCATGGAACCTCAAACAAAAATTATCATTGCTTTTCAGCAGAACAGATCTGAGAACACTAAGTACTTGACTTCTTTCCTTCACAGAAACTATTCACAGAATCACAGAATCTTCAGAGTTGGAAGGGACCTCGAGATCATCTCATCCAACTCCCCTGCTAAAGCAGGATTGCCCAGAGCACATTACTCAGGACTGCATCCAGGCGGGTCTTGAAAATCTCCAGAGGAGACTCCACAACCTCCCTGGGCAGCCTGTGCCAGTCCTCTGTCACCCTAACCGTAAAGAAGTTTTTCCGTGTATTGGAACGGAACTTCCTATGTTCCAACTTGTGCCCATTGCCCCTCGTCCTGTCACTGGGAACCACTGAAAAGAGTCTGGCTCCATCCTCCTTCAACCCACCCTTTAGATATTTGTAAGCAATAATAAGGTCTCCCCTCAGCCTTCTCTTCTCCAGGCTAAAGAGTCCCAGCTCTCTCAGCCTTTCCTCATAAGGGAGATGCTCCAATCCCTCAAATTCACCAAACTGAAGCCTCACACTCCTAAACTGTTTGCTCTCAACGCACAAGAAGTTATTTATCTCTCTGCTAAGCCCACCTGATGTGCAGGGCCAGATGCCAAGAGCCAACAGGAACAAAGGAACATGGCATAGATTAAAACACAAAACAGAGAAAGAGGGTAGCACGAGAAACAGGACATCACTGGGAGCAGGGCTCAGTTCTGGAGAAAGAGCACCTAGTCAGATCATCCCAAGACAAAAGCCAGTAAAACATTTAGACACGAGCTACTGTTAAACTATATGCTGTCAGTGCCACCACACACTTCATCGCATTGCATGGGACTCACAGGATCAGGCAGGTTGCCCTGCTCATTAAGTGTTTTACACTGCAGGTTTTTTCCATCACTTTTCCATTAAGTTGAGGGAGTTCTGGAAACTAATAGAGTCAAGTCAGGAGGACAGAAATCACCATGAGTACTACCCTTATAGAGCAGGTCTTTTGATGTCAACGGAACAGTATTTTCCAGGGAAGGAATTTCAGACAGTTAGTCATTGGTGATAGTGCAGGATAACAGGCTAATTACAGCACTATTTTTGGACAGCAACTTTCCAGCTCCTTGTAGAACACTGTAATGAGACAGCTGGCATCATTTTTAAGGTACCCAAGGTGACAGAAGATAGCTGTTATGTGCGCAACAAATATCACAGGGGCCTTGGAAAGCCCAGTTAAGAAAGGAACAGTAAATTTCTGTTCAGAGTACAAATGGCAATCTTATAACACTTTAAAGAGAGTTTCATGATTGGCAATCCATGTTCCCAGCATGAATCCCTGTCTTTGACAATTATGCTTTTGAGAATTTCACAATATAAGGGAGAAAAAACTGAGCAGTTGGAAAGAAATTAACACAATATTGTTTTGCAGCTCATTGCCAAGTCAGGTACTCATCCAACTGTAGAGTCAACTTGCTAAGAGTAATAAACCAGCAAAACTTCACAGATAAAAAAACATGAATCATTGTATTTTAATACTTAGCAGCATGGAAAAGAGACCATTTTGACTTTCATTCAGTTAAAGAATTCCGACATTTGTGTAGGTTCTCCATTAACCTCAAGGACATAAACTACCATTCAAGACATGCACTGAAGTACCTCATTGAATCAGACGCCTAACCCCTGACAAGCTGTTAAGATTTGTTTCTCTTCCACAGGAGCTGCTCAGGTTATCTTGCAACACCATTTTTCCAACTCCACACTGCCTTTTTACACTAGTTCTCCACCAAGTGCTTACTCACAGGTTTCTATCAGGTTCATGACTGTACAGTATCCTGAAGGTAGACTGTAAATTGAAGTAGGTGTGCACCAGTCAAACACCAACGTTATTTTAAACTTGTTGTACAGCTATTACCACACAAAGATAATCAGGCCAGTCAGCACAAGACAAGACAAAGTCACATGGGGTTTCATATAATGCTTCAATTTCAAGCACAAAAAAAATCCCTAAAACTGCTTGGCTCACATCTACAGAAATGTGAAGCTGTTTACAGAAGGCTTTAACCTGACTCACCGAGAGCATTTATCCACCAATAAGCCTATTTTTTTCCACTTCAGCTGCTCACAACCAAACTTGAAGCCCTTTATCAAGAGAAACATGAGTTTCTCCCATTCCTTCTGTGACCCATTTCAGCAGCAGCTCAGCACCACAGTTAATGTCTTAGCTTTATAGCATAAAACACACTCTTGCCAGGAAATCTTCAGTCTTGCCAGGAAATCTTCAGATATAGGAGTCAAGACTCTTCCTCTCCTTCCTCCCACTATAAGACGACAGCAATTCTACATTTTCCTCTGCACACACACCTCCCTCATGAATTTTAAGAGGTTCTTAAGAAAAAAGAAGCATCCAAAGTAAATAAAAAGTTTAGCCTTTGCTCTGCTGATGCTCTGCAAACCGCAGAATTTGGCTTTCATCAGTCATCTTCAAATCATAGTGAAACACCTTATCTATATCTGCTTTTTCTATTTGTGATGTTCAAGGAACAGGTTAGCAGCATGGCAAAAGGAGACTTTAATGAAAATGCACCACAATGATCTCTAAAATGAAGCAGTTACCTGAGTTTGGGGAGGAGGGGTTTTATTAAGAATTCAATACATTAAAAGAAGAAGAATGTCTCGCACTATTTTCATATGCTGGCAGCACCCAGGATAACAAAGGAAGCACATTACAGAATAGCCCCAGTCTGTAGGGCCCTGAGTGTGCTAATGTGCCTTAAATAGCTGTGACCAGCTTCACCTGAGGCTGCTCCCACCCCTTCGGGCCCAGGAGCTCTATTCAAGCTCAGCCCTGGGCCTTCACTCTTTGACTGGGCTATGGTAGAGGAATGCTGGTCTCCATGGCTGTATCTGGCCATGGGAGCCCCTTAATCTAGGCCCTGACCCACAGACTGGCTTCCTGGCTTGACCTCAGCCTAGTTTTATTGCTATGGACCTGTCGGGTGATCACTGGACTTAATCGTAATCCTGCCCTACGGATTGACTTCCTAGCTTGACCTTCAGTCTGCCTCATGGCCATGATATTGTCTCATGATCTGAACTCTTGGTAGGACCTGGTCACCATCTCCAGATCTGTTCTGCTTGGCTGATGTGGGTACTGGAGGATGGGCCCTGGCCAGTGAGGCCCCTGTCCTGCTAGTCCAGGGATCACCCTTAGCTTCCAGCTCCCCAGACCTAAGGGAGCAGCCCTGATCTTGACAGAGTCCATGTGCATAACATGGGATGATCAGTAGGTGCAAATCCTACTTTTAGAAAGGCAATCAAAAGTTTATTTCCTGCCAGAATACTCTCTTTTGGGGGAGAAAAAGACAGGGACTGAGAGGCCTTTGACTGCACATTTCCATTGTTTCTTCTGCTTTCTTCCCATGCCTAGAGAGCACATTGTCACATTTAGCATTCCCCTGATTTATCATGCACATTCCCCTGATTTATCTTTGTGCACATTAGACATGTTTGGCTTAATTTTTTGAAGACAGCAACCACCTGAGATACTAAGTAAAATGAAATTTAGAAACTTATGACACTGAAAGTCACACTTGAGTTCAATGGCCAAACCCTGGTTTAGTCAAAGACCACTTCCTACAGTGAAATAAATGTAATTTGCTATAGGTCATCTAGCACATCACTGGCTGGCCCAGTCCTGAGATTAGATTAGTCCCTGCACAAGGATTAAAACAAATTCTTTTACTAACCACTCCATTGGAAAAGAAAGTCAACAGATGAGAAATGCCCAGAATTTAACTTAATTTGGAGAAGCTGAAGAAAAGCAATAGGTATGCAGCTCTTTTTAGATGAAGCTACGGTAGTAGCTGCTTTTCACTTCTGTTGTTGTAAAAGTGCACAAAAAAATAGGGAGAGACGTCTCACTCACAAGTGAAGAGGATAGCATCATGAGAATGGAAATAAATGAAGTCTTATGCAAATAACAGTTTTCTCACTCTAAAGGAGAAATAGTGAACAATTTCTTCCAAAACACTGAAGGAAGAGTTACTTCTACACCACTTCAAGGATCACTTGTTATAACCAGAAAAAAGATTTTCATAATATGTCAGACCACCAGTCACTGTTTTACTAGTACAACTGTCGAAAGACTTTAACTTGTACAAAATGTCAGTATGGGAGTTTTATGTCAGGGACATAAATCTGAAAATTAGTTTAACCCTAAAATAAGAAAAATTTGTTTGTAACTTTAAAGCTAGAATGGGTTCTTGAAAAATAAAACAATTATAATTTTTGGAAGTCCTTTTAAAGTTACATTCAAGAAGCAGACTAACTTGCAGTGCAATCACATGAAAGTAACTCAAACTTCTTGAATTGGTTTACCCTTTCCTAAGAGTAGATTGTAATGCCTACCTGTTTAGGGAGTTTATAGTGGGCCTTGTTAGACAACTTAAGAAAGTTCTTTCCAGCACTTGCATGAAAGTTGGATAAATGCAATATTGTTCACTATGACTTTAAAACAAAGGCCTTCCTTTTTTTTTCTTTTTTTTTTGGGGGGGGGGGGGGTGGGAGAAACAAACCCAAAAACTTCTACCCAGATGAAGTATGCAAACATAGATCTGTTCACAACATACTTTGAACTACACTGCAAGATAATGACCATCTATTTGCCCAAAAAAATGCTATATGCAGCCAATATATATACCAAACTATTAATTTTAAGGTAAAGATACTTCATTTTTTTCAAGCAGTTATGTAGATTGTTTTGCAAATATACTGCTTTTTAGATCAATGACCTCTATTTCTTTTTACCCTCAGGTTATGAAGCTTATTACAGAAATAAATGTTTTTTTGTACAATCTTTTCCAGCACTAATTTAAACTTTATTACACAATATGATGAAGTCACAGTCCTGTTTTCCAAAAGGAGGCAGGAAAGACCTGACCACAGCAGAAAGAATCTTGGGACGTAGGGGGGACAGGGGCAACATAAGTACCAATTACTTAAATACTGCAAGAAAAACAGGAGTAGTGAAGAGCATGTTGAGTGAAAGAAACAAGGCTTCTGTTTACTGATGAAGGAGAGAGTCATCTTCTGTTTCTTGAGTAATCTGTCAAGTAAGAAATGTTTGATTTGGGCAAGAACCAGCAGTAGAAGAAAAAATACCACTACTGATCAGTGTCAAATCACCTTCTAGACCTAGAGTAAACTTAGAATGAGACTTCTTGCTGAAAAATATCTGAAAACAAAGGACCATATGTCTCTAAACATCAAAACACGGATGTTTTGTTCATCATACTGCCAAAGGAACTTAAAGTAATTAAACTGCAAGAAGCACATCTTTAGGACACGCTTCTTAATCCAACTTATCCCTGCTATAAACCCAGAGCTCTTGTTCAGGCTCTATTTTGATCCCTGTAAGTTTTCTGCCTCCTTGTGTTTTGCTATCACTTAATTCTGTTTTTTCATACTGCTGCTGCACTAAGAGAAATATCCTTTGATGTTCTTGGCTTGACTCCACCATTTTCTAGATTCTAAACAGAGACAAGTTTTGTCTGGTACTGTAAGGCAAATAGCCCTGCTATGTAGCTAGTAAGTTAGCCAACATATCTCCTCTTTCCTCAGCTGCCAAAAGACTTAAGCTACATCTTCCATATTGGGTTCTTCCTCCATCTGCATGCTTTTGCAGTTTAGATTGAATCAGAATCAATTCTACCATTTCTAAGAAGCAGGAACAGTATTTCTTCCTGATTTAACAAGAAAAAGAAAACTATTCCTTTTTGAAAATCCTTCTTGGTGCTTTCCAGCAAGATTCGAGGTCTGCTGAGATGGGACTACAGTCACAGGGGTAAAAGGAATGCACCTTTCACAATCTCTGCCAAATCCAGACAAAATACAAGCCTTTGTACTAGTCATAATCTATGCATTCAGAGCAGACCACTTAACTGTAAAACTCCTATCTCCCCAAAGATTTTATCTGGACTATGTACAATGAACCTTTCACAGACATATCTAGTGATTCTGTTTGTTCCCTGGAAATAAGAATGATGAGCAGTCAGAAGATGCAGTTGCAGGGAAAATCACGCTGAGGTTGAGTGTTCTTGCTTCAGGCAACTGAATACTGGTGCTGGAAAATTAAATGATGTGCCCATCTCTGACAGAGCTCCCATGGGATGGGGGACACTCATCCAAGATAGAAATTTCAAAACTGTTAATTCTAGGCACTCACAGGAGACCCTTCAGTCTAGTTTAAAAATGCTCGGCCTACAGAGCTACAAAGGAAGTTGTAGAGGGGGAACTATGCTTTGGACATATCATATAGTATATATGGGCTCTTTAACATTCAGGTTTTAAGCATCTCAGACCAAGTCCTCCAAGTTACTAAAGAGCTTACTTCAAGTTACCAATGAGCTTTGACTTTAATTTCTCAGTGTTTTGATCATCACCTTTAAAGTTACGGCAATGCCTTTTGCACAGCTCATACAAGTATCTGTGAGAATTAATGTTTGTGGAACAGACACAGTTCCAAGTACACAACAGAAATGTTCACAAAGATCCTGCCAGGGGGTGTGGCACAGTCTGTTGTAAATGGGGTTTAGCTTTATGAAGGGAATGGGAATAAGAGAACCTCAGGGCGCTATGCAATAGTTTCCTGTGAGCCTTGAATTACCCAGATGCACTTCAACATCTCCCTGTACGCCCAAGACCCTCCTATCTGTTCATGGCCACTGGGAGATGTAGCTGTGTCCCCTCACCCCACTGTGCCACCTCCTCAGTCAGGCCCCACGGGAGTGTGAGGAGAGGACATTGCAAAGTCTGTCAATACAGTCAGATACCTTACAGGGTCACGTCCCATAATTTGTCTGGCTATTGAAGAACTCCTTGCCTCAATGAGGGATATTTCCTTTGGTGACTTACCGGCATTTTTCTGTGTGAGAAGTGTTCTACTGTGGACATTAGGTATCAATGTACGTGAACAAAATACGTGATTCAGTCAACAATACAGGATAAATACTTGCAGTTTTCATTACTGCCTCAGAGACAACAGTATTTAACCACTTTGGGATCATAGCAGACTTGGGAGGGCTGATCCTCAATCTCGCCTCAGAACAAAAAATAGGATGTGGTGATCTAATTAAAGACTGCATCGATGCACACAATCAAGGAACCAAACTAGAACTGTAGACAGGAATGGAAAAAGATAGTCCCCACACCTCTATTCCTACCTCAATGACTTCACTTACTGTAATGTTTCAAACAGTTTAACTGTCATACACTTTCACGCAAAAAGTCACAGCGGTCAGAGGAACCAAAAGTTACAAATAATAGATTACCTGGATGTTTTCACTTTTTCATCACATAGGCTCAAGACTGTTATGCTTCTCTTACTGATAAATTCCTCCTTTAATCCATGGGGCTCTATTTGATTAAATATAAAACACTGCATTTTCGAAGTTTTAAACCCATGCTAGGCTGCCTTAACTTTCCCTGTCAGTGCTTGACACAGACGAGGACTCCTGAAGGAGCAGGACCCTGTCATTTCTCCTTTTCAGAACTGGCATGCCATAAGACTAACCAGAGGGCCACTCCTCAGTATCAGGCTTATGGCCAGAGTATGTCACAGAAAGAGCTCAGCCACTGCAAACATGCTCTGCGTGAATATCTTCCCAAGGTATGAAAGTCTGGCCGAGAAAAGATAACAGGGGGGAACTTCATGTAGTGAAGCTCCAGATTCAATCATCTCAGTTTCCCCTTCAATTAAGTCTTCTTTTAACAGATATGTCCAGCTTTGAGGACTCTCAGGTTGCTCACATAACCTGATCATCAGGTTAAAAGCCAAATGCACACCCCATCCAGGTGGAATCACAAGAAATAACTTTACCCTGACAGTGAACAACTTTTCCTAGCCAATATTTTCATGCACTTTTAAATAGAGTTAATATAAATTCTTTAGCACAGTTGCAAATGCAGCACAATAAAAATCTCAAAGTAAAAAAAAAGTTAAAAATCGTTGCATGTTTCTAAAGCACAAAGAGCCCAGTGTATTATGTTTCCACAGACTTTACATGTATTAGTCTTAAAATTTTCCCTTCATGCAGGAGATTCCAGTCCCACAGTCTTACCACTGCTGTTTGAACGGAAGCCCCAGTCTTACTCAGCATGAGCTGTTTGCTTGTGTCCAGAGGAATAAATCTAACAGAATAACATGCTCCTTGTAGAATCTAGTGGCATTACTGTATATAAACATCTGGATTTACTTTATATTTTCAATAAAATTACACATTTTCTTTCTGATTCATTAGACAGTAAAATATAATTAAAACAGAGCTCCAGAATTAAGTAGCTTTTGCTACATTTTTAAAATTATTATTCTGATATGAAATATACCTCATCTCTCTTCCTTCCCTATTAACTAGTTTGTTGTAGTTGTCGTTTCTATAACAAACATAGGTAAAATCAAAGAATTTCAAATTGTTTTCATTATAAAGGAACATCAGATTGACAGGTTTTAAGCCTGAAGGCTTTTGCTTCTGTTCATTAAGGTATATTAGTCACGTGCCTCAAGCCAGCAATGGGGGGTCTGTAACATCTCCTCTTCCTGCCCCATAAGCAAATACGGTTTCACTGCCGGCTAATGTAAAGAAGAGAAAATCAGCTGTTGAGGGCTCAAGTCACCTTACACCATGTAACTCAGGTTCTGATAGGGACTAGCCAGAGAACAATACGCAAGAAAAAAAACATAGAACTACAGACTCAATTGTGGACCGGTTTTGGAAGCAAACTATAAATGGTGGTAGAGTCTACTCTTCAGCCTTTCTGCCATGCCAGGTGAAATGTTAGGTTTATATTTAAGCTACCTATCCATCTGCAAGGAAACCAAAACCAGCAGCCTAGAAACCAGCCTAGAATCAATCCTACTTCCACATTACTTGTAAAGATGGCTATTTTGTGAAATTCTATACCCACAGGTACTCTGCTGTCCAGAAATCTCCACAGGGCCCAAGAGCTGTGTTTCTGGACAACGTTTGCAGAGCACTCAAGCACACTGTTCCCTATGTCTTCGCTAACATGAGCCTTTCAATTTGATCAAGTTAGCTCTCTTAGAGACGGAGACATTTATAATTTGTTATTGTTATTGTTAAAACAACTGAGGTTTTGAAGGCAGGAAAAACCCTTATGGAATGAGGTTTCTGAAACATGACCAAGCCAGAGCCACCAAAAATAAGTCTGGCCTGTCTGCAAAACAAAACTCTTAGTCTGTCTCAGTCCGTTCCCTGCATTGCAGCTATGCTTCTGGCAATACGAACTCACCTTGCCACTTAGTCACAAGAGGAAAAGCAACCTAGCCAACCCCACGTCAGTAGTTGAACTCCAGTTCTTAACACCATTTGCACAACGGACTGGAAAACAGAAGAATAAGGTTTTCTTCTCATTGTGTTCCTCTTCAAAGCAAATATACATGGAAGACAGGGTTTAGAAACAGAATCTAAACAGCACAGACTGCACAAACATGCGGTGACTTCAGCAACTGTACTCGAAGTTCATGTCAGCAGAAGTGGAGGAGATCATGTGACCAACTGACGCTCTCCAGATGTCCTCAGGGGACCAGAAGGCAAGAGAGTTACCGAGATGGCCATTCAAAACTTAGTGAAGGCTGGGACTGTTGTAGTTCCCTTCAAACAGTTAACAGCAACCTTTCTTGCAGAACTCCTCTTTCCTCAGTAACTACTAGCTAGAATCTCATCAACAACTAATTGAACTGCATGAGATAAAAATAATTATGTTAGGGGATCTCAGAGTGGCACCTGAAAGATACTCTGAACACAAAGCATTGTCCCCTTTTTCCCTTACATCAAAACCACACAAAACAACAATTATAGGGAAAACATGATAAAGAGAAAAGGAAGAGATCTTGAGGTTTTCTGTGAAGGATCCCACACAGGATATTTACTCGGCCAGTTGATGACTATGGAGAGAGAATTCCAGACATGCAGGTCTCAGCTAGGAAAGCCTTCCACACCCACACGTATCCACTTTGTGCTAGTCTTAAGCAAGCTTCAGGATGAAAAAATAAGAATTATGGGTGAGATATTTGACATGAACATACACTCCTTGGCTTATGCAGGCCTTTTGATGGCTTGTCTTCAGAGTAAATGTGTACCATACAATTTTCCTTGAATAGAAGGAAATGCCAAACATTTACACAGTCACAGTGATCAAGTTACCACTGAATTTTGCTGCCTCTACTGAATAAAGCTGTATATTTGATCCTGCTAGAAGAGGTTTGGTTGTCAAAGAGGTCACAGGTTTTGAGCTTAAGTAGATTGTACACTATTAACCATTAAGAACTCAACATTTATCTAGCAGATCTTATCAGATATATTGCCCTTATTTCATATTCCAAACCTTTGGAACTACTGAAGTACTGTCGTATAATGAAGAATTCTTGATAGCCATTTCATACTGGTATACCAGAGTTGACTATGACTCTCTCTTACCCTGCACAGATACCAAATCTTCATATCAGGCTTCCTCCATTTTCTTCAAGTTAGCAACTTTGTTTGAACCTAAAAAATCAACCAGAACATAACTAAAAGCACTAAATCATTATAATGTCTATACTAATAAGAGGAAAATAAATACCGTCATGCTACTCACAGCTGATAAAATCTATTTGCGTTCAAAGTATTAAGAGACCATGTGAAGCATACAGCAGTGCAAAGAGACACGACTGCAACAGTTTTTACTCTGTATTGAGCTTAAGCATCTTGTGAACCTAGTGGCCTTTCAGTTGAAAACACTCTGTTTATTCTTTTTGGTGTGAGAAGCCAACATTCATAGCAATTCTCAAGTCATATGACCTTCAGGAGAATAAAGAGCTGATATTTGCACTTCATCATAAGTCAGGAAGGATGACTCCACTTCCTGATTGCTAAATTTACCGTAAATCCCAAAAAGTGACTGTCAAAAAGAAGTTCCAACAGCCCAGGTCTTCCCGAAAGTTTATCACAATGGAAAAACAAAGTAATTTACCCATCTTCCACGCCTACACCCCAAAGGAAAATAATATTCTACCTACTGATCACAGAGCTCTACAAACTGCTCCAGACACTCTATTGTTCTGGCCTGGATTGCTTTCCTTGCTGGCTTTTTGTCTTGGAGAAAATTCACCACTGAAAAAAACACACAAAAAAAAGTCTTTCACTGATTTTCAGAGAATATATATGCTTAGGCAATAGGTTTAGACCCATGATTATAATTAAATAAGCAAAAAAAACCCTTCTCAGGTTCCAAGCTCAGGATAGCTCTGTTGCACTCAGTCCCCTGGATAGTCACCTTATACAATTACCTTTTCATTACTATTGCAAGTTATGGAGCTCTTAGGTATGGAGCATGCATCCACAGGCACTAAAGAGCTGAGTATCTCACAGACTTCACAGGATGGATAGCACTCTTAACTGTTTTTAATTCAAAAAAGCCCCAACTATTGAATATACCAACAAGAAAAGAAAATCACTTCCTCTGTTAGAAAATAATCAATTTAACATACATGCATTTCCTTTTCAGCTTAAATACCCCAATACTTGAAGGTCAGTGTCTTCGGAAATTCCTGTTTCTAGCCACTGTGGGACAGAAAGTGAAGCACGTATGTTTAGTGCTTGCATGCTTAATCCACCATAAGATTTCTACAATTACATGCATCTTGTAATAGCCACATGTCAATCCAGATTCTGTCCCTAGTTACAAGGTTGAAGCTTCTTGAAGCTTGGTTGAAGCCACCCATCAATTGTGACTAAATAAACAGCTAATTACAGCCATATGTTGATGGTTGACAGATCTGTAAAAGAAGATTTTTGTAATAAAAAAAAAAAAACACAGAGAAATAAACACTCAACTTCACTGAGAAAGCATTCACTTTAACTGCAAGTTGTTGACTCAGTATTTTAGTTCTGAACATTAATGGCATGTGTAGATAGCAATCATAACCAAAGATATTGACCTGCTAGTATCTATACATGCTTTTTTTTAGAGCCCCATTATTTCTTACTGAATGTTGGTCTTCATGACAATTACCTCACTGTCTCAGGAGAGGCAGAAGGATATAGTAGTATTGCATTTTGAAATTTACTAGTACAGAAACCAAGGTTGTCAAGATTGTAGCATCAATCACCTAGATTTTAACCCCTGCCTGTCTGTTTCCTTCCTAAAGAATGTAGTTAGGCAACAACGCAAAGAATTTCTGTGTTTTAAAATTAGTATTTGCACTGTCTGATGGAAACGTAATGATGGGTCTTTGCTTCTGGTAATTGTGGGTTACACTGTCACAGCAGTTTTGCAAGGGATGAAGGCGGGGGGG
>NW_009648061.1:1370711-1388155 GCF_000708025.1 Charadrius vociferus
GATGTGGCCACCCCATTAAAAAACAAAGCGGTGGGAAGCTGTCCACTTGACTGAAGATGCTTCCCAGAAGCAGCAACAAGCTGCTGAGATTCACCGTAGAGCTCAGTTTATTTCCCTCATGGAACTGGCAGGTATGCAGCGCTATCCCCACCCTCTCACCAACCAATTTTCCTCCAGTGGTAGAGTATGAACTTGCTGATTAAGAACAGAAATACAAAAGAAAATCCAGATTTTGAATGTAGGTGTAATGCCCCACTACTAACAGAAAAGTGTGACTGCATCCTTGATGATTAACACGACTAGACTCCCTTATCTCTAGATAATCATCAGGGCGAAGCAAGAACCTCAAAAGGATGATTCAGCCCCTCTCAGCCATATCTTGGAACTGCCTATCTCCTTCCACCATCTGAGGAGAAGGGTAGAACAATTTTCATCTAAAGACAGGCCTCTCAGTTAGGAGGATGGAAGCTGAACTACCGTGTTGACCCCACAGCCAGGCACTGGCTGGATTCTCTTCCCAATTGCTTTTGCCAGTGATAATTGAGATATTTTGGCACAGATGCCTCCTGGAACAGTGATTTTTCAAACAAACACCTCAATAATGCTGAAGTTTTCTGGCCAGAATATTTAAAGGATCCTGAGAGAACTAAGGACCCAACTTTCAACGAATCCTCTTATTCTGTTGGTAAGGTGTTTCTTTGCCCAGGTGTTTCCTGCCACTGGAATAAAGGGAAGAAGCTAAAATGTACAAGACACCCTAAAATCTATTATCATTTGACATTACCTGCATCAAGGTGATGCTATTTTGTCAAGCCTCTCAGGCTTGCAATATCAAAGGGCCTTTGTTGGCAGCCTACATAAAATGCAGATTTCACAACTGTAAAACAGCACATCTGATTCTAGCGGCAGATATAAGCACAACACAATTCTTCGACAATCCAGCTGATGATGATTATTAGTATAAGCTACTTCTCAGACTTCTAAAGAATTTGAACCAGTTATCCTGTCCCAGTAGATTTGTACTACATCCTCTATCTAAAAAATAGGCATTTCTAGATACTTTTTTATTTTGCTGAGATAAGCAACATACAGTGTAATCCTTATAACATTACAATTGTTTTTATAATTACTGCCATATATTTGCCATCTCTTGCACTGTTGTTCAATATTTCAATGAATGCTGTCTTTAGTCAGTATCTGGGGCAGAAAGTGAAAAATCAACCTGCTTCATTGGTGAGAATTTTCCTAGAGACATTATTTATCTATCTATTTCCTTGAGCTGATGGGGTCCTCATCTCTAGAAAGAAGGACCAAAGCACTGTGAATACACAGGTGCTTCTCTTGAACCCCTTGCCAAGCAGTTTGGCAGCTATGAAATAAATGGTCAGTGTACGTTTTTTTTAGACATGGTATTGGGCAGAAAGATGAGCACCTTAACTTCATTCACTGACATTGCTTCAGCCCAAATTTTTGATGTAATTTCACAGAATAAGAGATAAGCACTCCGGCAGGCTTCACTGACTGTTCTGAAGAACAGTTTTCCTCCATACCATTACGAGCAATACATGAACTGATGGTCACTCTTGTGATGATCATAGTTCAGTCACAGTTCAGAGGTTTCCAAGCATTCATGGCTTTACTATAAAAGCAGGACACATTATTAAGTGAAGACAGCTGACAGACTCCTGAAACTTGCCAGCTTGGTGAAAATCTCCAAAAGCTTTAAATAGCATTTATATTGTCAGCACCAACCAATAAAGCAAAATCAAACATAAAGCTTTCATATTCTTTTTCCAAAAGTTCGTTTTCACGCGTCCATAAAATCCACCAGCTAGAGCACAAATGACCTTTTTCTGAGCACTTTCTGCTACTGGCAGGATGTCATCGTGGAGGTGAATTGCAAAATAAAATGTAACTAATTAACTTTGACAGCGCATTTATTCAACGAAGTATCATCTTGCAAAGCACAGAGTCAGTTACAGACACCTGCTGCCAGCCTGAAGAAAGCAAATCACTGTTAATCTGCTTAACTGCAAGGCTCCTCTAGCTCCCACACTCCTTCCGATGCAGCCTCGTGGGATCCCAGCGGTGGTATCCCTGTGCATAAAGCATGCAGGCAGCAAATCCTTGCTTCCTTCCTAGGTAAAACAGCAAATCGGTGTATTGATTAATAAGAGCTGTTCCTACTTAGAGTGCGGAAGTGTAAACAGGATAGATTAATAGCGATCTGCAAAAGATTAAAAATGAGCACCGCATTTAAATCTCTGTTCAATTAATTGATATTCACAAACTGTGTTCAGCTACTAGCAAACGTCAGATTATTTACCTTTGATAAAGCAGCGTCAAGGGGAGAGTCCTGTGCTGGGGCCCCTCATGGAGGTTTGGCTCCCCAGGCTGAGTGCCAGCGCAGCCACAGGCTCTCCATCACTAATGAATGCATTACATTTCACCCTGCACCCGGATAAATTAGTATTTTTGCTAATTCTGAGATCTGAAATAGAGAAATTACTCTTGGCTGATGCCACCTTGCAAGAAACGATCTGCTGAACTAGAAGCAGGTGCTGAAAAAGGGTGCAGGCAGCCTAATCTCTTCACAAGTCAAATAAGAAACCTAAAACACTGCTGCACGAACTGCAGCTGGCAGAGGAACTCTATGTCTGACCACCTGAAGCCCCCTGTGTGCAGGATGGCCTTAGGCTGAAATAAATAAAACTGGCAACGAAGTATGCATTTGCACTCATCCATCTATCCTGAATTTAGCTTCTTCAGTGCCTTTGCTGTGTATCTGATCTTGCGTTGCACATATCTGCGTTAAACTTGAGATGCGTATTGCATATTCTTCCCCAAATCCCATACCTGTTTGCTCTGGAAGCATGACAGGCTTGCCCTGAGAAATGGCAGGTAACCAAATCAATGGACCCTCTTTGTACAGCACAATATGGTGGCAGACCTCACTTGGACCAAATTGCCACTAACTCATCAGTTTTGGGGGCCACTTTTCTGACCGTGAAGAAGGACCTCCATTTTCAGAAACTAGAGAGGACCCCACCTTTGGGGAGCACCTCTACATCCTATCCACTGGACTCCACTGGACTCCACTGCCTTTAAACGAAAAGTGTTGCCTGCTTTACTGCAAAAGTGGCCAAAAAATGCAGTGCTTTCTGACATTTTGCCAGCAACAACTAGATAGAATAAAAAATTTTGAACAGCTTCAGCACTTGAAGGACAAGTCCAGGTCAAATGTCCTCATGGAAGTTTTAACAGCCCATGGTGTTTTCCTGGTTGAATGAACAATGTCACGGACTAGAAGGACCACACCTCTTGTGTTCACCCATATCCTGGAAAGATTACCATCTTTGGTCCAGACAGCCACAAGAGGTTTAGCCTCCAGTCAGTTTGGGGTTGCAACCAAAATTGGAAGATTGCTACCCAGCGAAATGGGAGAATAGCTATCACAGCATTTCCCATATGCTACAGTAGCAAACTTAGAAACGTATTTATCCTTCAACAAAAGAGGTTTGTCCTAGACATGAGCCAAATATAATAATGAAATGAGAAGTTCATTTTAAAATACTTTGTACCTGGCTATGCTGGGAAAACACTGACATAATTAAGGTAACTGCTGATCACAGCAGAATGAAAACCTAACTTAATGTTAACAAAGCAAAAGCATCCCTCAGGGGAAAACACGTGTACATCTTCATCTGTATTTTGTCACTTAACAATTGAACAGAAACCACATTTAATCTGTGCTATTGCTTAAATACCAGAATTACCAGAAGAAATCCAATTAAATAAATATGTAATGATAAAAATAACATATTCTGGGTTGGGGTTTTTTGTTTACTCCTGCATTCCAGAGATGTCCAGATATGCATGAAGGATAACAAAATGTTAGGAAGAAGTATCAAGATTTGTTCAACGAATTGTGATAGGACTAGAAGTGTCAGACCTATTGAAAAATATACAAAAAAGTTTAGTCGAGTTTCACATGGAGCATTAATAAAGACTCTTTCATGAAATCTGGCATCACCGAATGACCTAACTAGTTCTGCATCCACATCTGGAAGAAGTGGGAATCCCATCAGATGGTGTGGTTTGGTATATGTTAGTAAACACCTCCGTACTCAAACCCAAGAGTTTATAGTCAGTTAATGGAGAACTGGTTACCAGCTCCAGTTAATTTGCTCTTGAAAAAGAAATCTTAAATACATAGAAGCTTTTTTTAAAAAAAAAAAATGCTTGATAGAATGGCACAATAAAGATCTGTTTCTGAAGAGTGATTTAGTTATGTTGGTAGGGGGGGCGGTAAGAATCAAAAACTCAGAAAATATGTCTTAACTCTGTCTCTTCAGAGCACTTGTACACCTGTATCTTAAATGATCTCAGTGATAATGCATTCGGTACAGAAACAGTTCAGGATCAACCATTTAAAAAGTTTAATATTTGATCAGTCCTCAAAAGGCAAGTTCTGCAATCAAGCAGCAAGTCTGTTTGAGGACTACCTATGCACACACAAATACCAAAGCTTCATAATTATGGATTTTCCTCACAATAGCTAAACTAGTCTGCACTGAACCACATCATCAGCTAGAATCTGAAAGCAGATTCTGGACATCTGACCACTAGAAGCAAGTGATCAGCCCCAAATTTAATGTTGCACATAACTGCTTGTCATCAACCTAGAAGCTCAGCAAAAAGCTACCAGAGGGATTTTTCTGTCATATTAGAGTTATCAAACATAGCAAGGAACTGCTGTTTCATAGCGCAGAACAACCCTTTGACCTGTTTAGTCCTTATCCTCAGGCCCAGGAGAAATGTTCAAAGCATAACAGATCTATGCAAAACAGCAGCAGAAGAATGAGCACTCGTTCTTCTCATCCCGCCTCCCACCAATGCCACAGAACCCACCAGCAGCGGGACAGTAACACACACGGATAAGAGGAATCACTGCATTGCTTTCCTCCACTCGTGTTAATTCACATCACAGAAATGACTGTAACATGGTAACTGGAAAGTGAATAATTAAAATGTCACATGCATTACAAAAATGTGTGATAAAACAAGATAAAAAGTGTTTTTTCTATGCTAAAACTTAAAAGATTAGTATAAAAACTAAGATACCCCCCAGCGGAAACAGGCAGCAATTGCTGGCTTGTTGGTGACAGGTCTTAATTTGTCAGAGATTTACTAGCAGCACAATGATGTGATTGCTCTCACACTACAAAAGCAATTACTTTTGCAAAAACGAATCACTTAATATTCAGAAGCTATATAAATAATTAAGATTCAATGAAATTTGTCAAAATATATAAGCACAGCACTCTACAACATTAAAGACTGTGCTTTATTCACACAGTTTCAGCTCAGTGCATTTAACAGATCCTCTTCATTTTGCCCAAGGGATATGCAAACCCCCAGGAGCTCTACACAGAGCTGGAAGCTCCCATGGTAGGAACTTGGGGCTGGCAAATAACCTCATGGTATTTGTAACATCTTCCACTACCAAAGCCCTGAGTTAAAAGAAAGCGTTTGGGCAGTTGGCATGCTGTGAATCAAAGAATGCTTAAACTTAAGAGGGAGATTAATCTTTAGGCAAATAGCATGGATTCTAATTTTGTATTCCCAGGGCTTCATGTCAGCCAAACAATGCTCATGGGTGTGGGTTTTTTTCCTACACGCCTTTTATCTGCACTAATAGGTCTTAGGGATATGCCTTTATCTGCATGAATAGGTCATAGGGATCCATTACACCTTTATAAAAACCTAACCTATATTTTCCAATGGCTTTTGCATAAGTTAATAAGTAGACATAAAATATCTGATAAGGATTAAAAAATAGACTCTTTATCTTCTTTCTTTCTTCCATTTTATGGACCAATAAAACTTTCAGGCTCAAGGCAAAGTTGTTACAGGTCATATTTAGCATGAGCAAGTGTTTCCTAAGCACATGAGGCAGCCTGTCACTCTGCTGTTTGCCAGTCCATCCATTTGTCCTTGCCTGACACTTTAAGCCATCTGACCACCTCCAAGTAATTTTTGCCGGAGGAGAAAAAAATCTCAGAAAATCTTCCGAGTTCTCCAAAGATCAGCAGTTAGGCATTTGGGGATCATAAGAGCATCTGATAAACCAAATTTTATTGTCTGGGCCTTCAAAAATGATGAATAGCTTCCTGCTTGCAAGAAAACCAGATTTTATTGGGAATGCACAAACTTGGAAAAAACTGAAAAAATAACAGCAGATGAGACTTACATCCTTCACAGTACATTGGCAAAAGTCCTCACCTACTCTGCCTCTGTCCACAGCTAGTGAGTAGCTAGAAAAGTATTCCCTCTTCTGGTGGGACCATGCTGAGGGAGATCACAGTCAGCGGATCTCAGGTGAAAGGGAGGTAAATCTTTTGCCTTTGATGGATATTTGGGTTGGAGGATTCCACCATCTACTCCATCTGGGAAGAGAAGGCTCCATACAATTCAGGCACTAAATAGTGGTGCCTGGGACATCTGCTACCTGTACTGACCAACAGCCACCCTTGCTGCAGTCACTGCTGGCTATTCCTTACAGCAGCCTCTGCAGTGCTGTACAGCTCTTTCATCAAGACACTGAAGGCAAATATCACAGAATCATAGAATGGTTTAGGTTGGCAGGGACCTTGAAGATCATCGGGTTCCACCCCCCTGCCATAGGCAGGGACACCTCCCACCAGACCAGGTTGCTCAAAGCCTCATCCAGCCTGGCCTTGAACACCTCCAGGGATGGGGCCTATCATCCTCACAGAATCTGTATTTCAAAACAGGTAACCTTTTACATGGAATCTTTTCCTGTCCTTTAACAAACAAGGAAAAAAACCTTCCCACGACCAACCAAACTCTACCATTCTAAACTGAATACTATAGCAAGCACCACACCTTCCTTCAACAAATTCTTCTCAGCAGGGCTGATCTTAAACAGCAAAGTCCCAAGCCATTACCCATCACCAAAGCAAGCCTGACCTACTGCATGTGCTTTCACATGCTCTCGGACAGATGCCCACAAATGACTGTCTTCCCCTACATCCCTGTGAGACACTGCTGCTCCTCTACCCTGCCAGCCCTTCGAAGTTTCATGCCTTAAGCCTCATCACCTACCCAGGTTTAGCTCCCAGACCCTGAGAGGCAACTCCATTACATCCAGTAAAGGATAGAGACTTGGGGGAAAATCAGCTTTACCCTGGTGTCGTGCCGTAAGTTCACAGCCTATTAGATCAAAACCTCCTAAAGCAGAAGCAAGGAAGCACAGCACAGGCTGCTTTCACCACCGGCACAGGCAGAAGATGAGGTTAGACTCCTGCTGGCATTGCCACTGACCCAACAAGTCCTCCTCCAAGTGTGAGGCGTGCTTTCACTCCCTGCCTGCACCCCCCTCACCATTTCCAGCAGATCCCGGTTCCCCTGCACCCAGAGCAGAGTCCTTGCTCTCTCTGCGGCTCTGTGGTGTCACAGGGTGGGATGCATATGGCCAACATGATCCAGCTGCCAAGCTGCAAGAGAGGACCACCCCCAGCCCCTTTCCATAACAAGGGTTTCCCAAAACACACCAAGCCCACTCCGACACATGTGGTTTCTCTGTTACCTTCTTTCAGCTGCTTTTCCCACTGATCCATAGCATGGCTGCTGGATGGAGGATGGAAAAAAGTTTGTGCTTCACTTTCATAGGTGAAAGGCCTGCCCTGTCCAGTCTGCTAAGAGATGCTGAGATGTCAGAAAGAGCAGTGCATGACCCAAACAGGACAACAGGTCTCCCCATCTTTCTTCCTCCCTCGTACCTGTGGGACTGGGGCAACTTGAACCCCCCCCGCTAGACTAGGCCTTGGCAGCTCAAACTTGTTTATTCTGGCTGGAGGAGCCCTGATTCACAGAGTTTATGTCATATTGTAGTACTTTAAACAGCGACTGTGATGTATTTTGGATGTGAGGGAGATTGAGTACCACTACAGGATCTTATACATGAAATCAGTCTTTGTTCAAGACTGCCCCAGGTCTAATACAGTTCTTCTCAAAGTATTTATTTATTGCTGGAAGGCTCTTTCTAGAAAGGAAAGGAAAATTTGGTGATCAGCTGCTGAATACATTGGTGAGTCTGGAGCTTGTCTACACCAAATTCCTTGTGGTTCATCACCGACTGAGCCAACACGCTTGTTAGACAGTTTTAGTAAGGAATCCATTCAGCACACAATTTTTACTTTCAGTAGTAACTGAGTAGATCAATTCTGTTTTATTCCATTGGATATGACACATCTTTCTTGCAATTTAAGATAAAAAAATGTTAATCTGAATTGCCATAGGCAGAAAAGACTATGCTGTAGTGCTCTTTTTTTAGGCTTATCTTAGCACAATGTGGTTCAGCAAATAGAGTCTCATTCCACCCGCATGCAAGAAACAATTCTTTGACTATATCCACACACAAATACACCTGGTTTAGACCATAAGTATAAATCTAGAGTCTGAGGGGATTAGCAAACTGATTGCACTGCACCCGAAAATTGAGCGAACAATTGAAAAGTTTGCTAACCTAATTCAAAACATGTAGTTTTCCATATGGGAAGAATGTGAATCCAGTTAATGAAATCTCCAGAAGGGAAAGCGGGGGAATTTTGAGAGAATCCCACCTCAGATATTTCATGTCCACATGCAAATGACAGCCAGTACTGTGCCTAGTCTCTTCTCTCTCTTCATAATACTGTTTTGAAACTAGAGAAAAAAATTACAGCAGAAATTTTGGGAGAAGGGAAAATGCCAATAGTTATGTTATTCAGCAACTTTTGTGAAATAAAAGATTTCTATACTCCTTTAACATGCTTACAGGTGCTCTCATACCAGATTTGAATGTAAGTGCAAGAAAGTACTTGAGATTTTTTTAAATCTCAAAGTCATCTTTTTATGTGGGAATGCATTTGATCAACATAACAAAATTTATCACTGAGTGATCATCTGCTGAAATTTATTGGCTACTAAGCAATTCCAATATTAAAGGGCCATGGAAATGGAATTCTCTTTCATCTTTCTAACACTACTTCCTTTTTCAAAGGACCTGACCATCCTGCCTTTTTCTGTAGTTATAAATAGTATAAAAAGAAGAATTTTTGTACTGCTGAAGTTTAATTGCTTTTAGATTTTTACCATTTATTTTTCATCAATCGAACTGCCTTCGTTTCAATAGGCCAATATTGACTTTGTCTCTCTAACCAGAGAATGAAAATTAAACAGACTTCCTTCCCTTATTAGAAGAGATGAACATCTTGCAGGGACAGAGAGAGATGATCAAGGGCCAATCCTTTTTTCAGGGGTAAGCATTTTGAAAAGTCATATATGATACTAATTAGGTTGCGAGAGCAGCTTACATTCTTCTATCAATTACATGGGATGCTTTTTTTTTAAGAATCCAAAATATCCAGGCCTTGGAGGAAAGATTTTCAACTTTCAGATGAAGCTGGCTCTTTTTTCCTCTTTTAGTTCTTTGTAAGAGCAGACAATGATACAACTTTATCTATAAAAGAACAATAAATGTCTGAGACCTTGGATAAGGACATTATCCACCCACAAATAACAGACTATACTTGGCTTTAAAGTTCTGATTGTTCTCTAAACACTTATAAACTAACGTGGCAGATTAGACTCCCTGTCTGTGAACCATCTTTTTTTCCTTTTTTCTTCATTTACTTCAGCAGAAAAACTTGAATAAATCAGAAGAGGCAAAAGGGTCAGTTGCAGGTCTGGGATACATGTCCCCCTGCCCAACCTGCACAAGTCATTCGTTTTTCTCTGGTTCGTCCATATGTAAAATAGGGGCGTTTCTTGCCCTTGGTAATTCTGGGATTGCAGCATATATCATGAGGGCAACTCAGATTTCTAAAGCACTTTGGGTTTGGCAGGCAGCAAGGGCAATGAAAGTGTTGAAAAGTGGTTTTGTATAGTTTCATAAACTGGCTGCTCTGGCATCTAAACATTTCCTTGAATAACATCCTTATCATAAAAGTACAGAATGCTTATTCCAAAAAGCAAATACTTCTTAAAAGCCCCCCTGTGGGTAAAAAGAAGTTAGGAACAAAATCTCATTTCTCTAAAATAAGCGAATTTTATCATAGTTAGATGTACAGAAAGTAGCAGTGTCTTAAGATGTGAAAGTGCTGTAATGTACATTTTAAAGCTAAAACTTACTACTACTTTTAAGTTCTACAGTACTCTGGGAATACTGGCTTTAAGCATGCATATACTAGAGCATTTTCAGTCATAGAAGCACTAATAAATAATGTTTATGCATTTGCATATTACTATCTTTTCACAAATACATCCAATTTCTCATTACTATAGGTGCTGCACAGAGGCTATTTTTATGATGGCTGCAATAACACAGCAGCCATATTTGGCAAGACAGATATTTAGGATAGACTGTCCCCCTTCAAAAGGAAACTGGAGAGGATGAAGTATCCCAAGCTCATAAATGCATATTTCTGAAACATTTAAATATATTCTCAGCAATTAATCTAATTACTGAGCTCAACATCATAAAAGGACATAGAATATGAGAGTTTGGAACACAAATTCACCACCACCTCCTACAAGTTTTAGTTAAATGGTGTTCAACTACACCAATTATCTCTGCAGGCAGCTAAAGTCTAATATTGATTGCTGTTTTAACGATATACAAAGCCATAAAGATTGACCTTTGTAACATTACATTATTGGTAAGGTTGCGTGCTTATTACATTTCATATATAGCACAGCAAGTGATATTACATGCAGATGTTTTAGTGAGAAGCAACCAGGCTGCAAAAAGCCCCGATATGCCCTAATGCTCAGACCAAAGATGCCAAATGTACATAAAAATGAACTCTGAATTCAAGGCAAATCTAAGCTTATTAAGAATATAAATGCATTTTAGTTTATTAACTAGAAATAAGTTTTGGAATATATTTTATATTATTACTTGCGTACCTTTCAAGATGTTTGAACACATATGTTATAATCATTAAATCATTTAGAAATTACGGGAGGTAAAACCCTGCACACAATACAAAAAAAACCCCTGTGTTTAAAGCCTTAATTTCTCCCATGCTGAGGAAACGCAACATGTGTATACGTTTGCTTTGATGAGGAGCAAGCTTCTCTCCCTCTGATCATGAAACAATGCCGGAGCCTCAGGCCTGATGTGAGGACAATGCAACCCCCTCTGTAGCACACACGGTTCATAATCACGCAGGTCCCCCAGGACCACGGATGCCATGCCACAAGCACTTGAAAGAGAGAAATCTTTAGCTCTGGCAGAGCCTGGTCAGGTTAGCCTCCTGCAATGCCGTATTCACATTTACGCAACGCCAACGCCAGGGAAGGAGCTGTTGGGATTAATCTGCTGAGAAACAGCAGAGCATCGCCTTCGAGAGTGGAGCTGCAGTTGGGCATCACTCTGTCTCCCCGCCAGCAGCCTGCAGCTTGAGACCAGCTGCTCCCACCAACTCCCTCTTTTCCGAGCTGCCGCAGTCACATGCCCCATGTCGCCTCAGAAGAAGAAGATACAGTTTTGGACTCAGAACAGAAGCCCAAAAGACAAATTAACTCCAGGATCACAGATCACGCATACAGCTGGGATTATCCCAGGTCGTGAGCTTGAGTGTGTGGTGGAGCAGACACAGTTGTGAAGATGGGGGGGGTAAAGAGCCAACAACGCTCCCAGATGGCCTGTGGCAGAAGACACCCCTGCTGCAGGTCACCAGAGTCAGCGCTTTGATTCCCACCTAAAAAATGGGTCAGGTACTTCTGACTGACCCGGGTCTCCTCGTGCCATTGAAATCCAACATTCTTTTTATCTTGGTCTATTAAGTATTAACAGGAAGCTTCTCCTACTTCATCAGCTGGGAAACAGTTGTGCCTGAAGCTGCCAGTGCACTTGTGCCAGTCAAAAGAGAAAGACGTGGGCTTCCTGCAGGGGCATTGTCCTTATCATCTAACTTGACAAGCCAGCTGCAGCTGGAGCAGACTGGCCTTGGGGAGGGGACATAGGTCGATTGTAAAGACCATTTTTATTCTTCACACAAAGCTGTAGCTAAATTGGGATTGGATTAGTCAGGACACTTGTCTGACTGATCAACCCTGATTCCTTTGGCTATTTTCTGATCTTTCCAATTCAGCTCTACCCATTCACAGAATAAAACGTTATATAAATATACAGACTTTTCCTGAAGCATTTCTGTAGCCTTGCTGGTTATGGAGTGCAATAGCGCAGACATCATGGCCAGGCACACGGCCCAAGAACATAGTGCCCCTGGATCCTAAGGCTGATGCATGAGGAGTAAGATGAGGAGAGTTCCACCAACCCTTTGAGGTGAGGGCTTTCTGCACAACTCACAGTAATTGCAGTGACGTAGGCTTAGTTTACAGCTAGGAAGAGAAAATGTTGTGTGTACAGCTCTCCTTTGGCTGCAGGAAAAGAAGAGACTGAGCGTACTTTTTTCCTAGGCCCATGTAACTGGCTTTCTGCAGAACTGGGGTCCCAGGGAAAGAAAGAGACTTTCAGCTGGGTCATGAAGATTACAATGAAGCTTTGTCTCTGGCCAGTCCCCTAAAAAAGTCAGTGGGTAGATGATTTTTGCTTTGTATTCCTCAATACTGAATATGAATGCGTATTTTCCCACTAAGTGCACAAGACCCACATTCTAAGCATTCCGCAGTAACATTCAGTCATAGTTTGACAACATTTTCAAATGACAATCTTATTGTTTTAATTATTGTTGTATAAAGAGCTGGAAATATGCATCAGACTCAGTTTCAACTTAAAAGTTGTGCTTGCAAGAGGCAGCTGTTGCAGCAGGAAGAATAACTCAAGATAGAAGCAGACTATGACTGTGGAGATGTTTTTCCACTTTGACAGAAAAAGACAGTTGTGATTTGCTCTTTCCCAGCCCAAGGCCATGCAGAGACCAGAATCATTTGACATCCTATAGGCTGGGAAACCCAGTTCATCTGCCCTCTTATGGAGCGACTGGCTCACAAATACTGGCTCACAAGTACGCTAGTTCGAATTCCTTATACAAGTGCTTCCCGATGGCTAGACTATATGGAAGAAAAGTAAGTCCTAGGTAGAAGATAAGGTTTGGAAAAGAGCCAGTAGCTCCAAAAAGCCGGGGTGACAGCTAAATAGCTGACTGGGGACGGGAAGACCAAGCACAGTGTTTAAAAAAAAAAAAAGTTAAAAAAAAAAGTTAAAAAAAAAAGGAAAAAAAAAAAGACCACTCATTTTCTTTAGGAGGCAATTAGCAGCAACCTCAACAAGGAAACAAAGGCATCTTTCCAAAGCAAGACAATACCATAGCAGGGTCCTCTCAAGACTCCCATCTTGTAGTTGCGGTGAGGGCCTGCTTTCAGTTCAGGAAAGGACTGGCACTCTAACACACGTTGAAGCTCATGTGCTGATCTGCATGTTGGGTTTCTGACTCTGTAAGTAAAGCTAACGTGCCCTGCCCTGATACGATCTGCTACTGGGGACACCTTCAGACTTTGACCCTGTTGCTTAAGCAGCAATTACAGACACATTTTGCTACCAGGCACTGGGGAGCTTTCTTATACTGGAGTACTGTGCCCAGTTGTGGGTTCCCCAGTTCAAGAAAGACAAGGAACTGGAGAGAGTCCAGCGGAGGGCTACAAAGAGGATCAGGGGACTGGAGCATCTCTGTTATGAGGAAAGGTTGAGAGACCTGGGTCTGTTCAGCCTGGGGAAGAGAAGACTGACAGGTGATCTCACCAATGCTTACAAATATCTGAAGGGTGGGTGTCTAGAGGATGGGGCCAGACTCTTTTTAGTGGTGCCCAGCGACAAGACAAGAGGCAACGGGCACAATCTGGAACACAGGAAATTCCATCTCAACATGAGGAAAAACTTCTTTATGTTCCGGGTGACAGAGCATTGGCACAGGTTGCCCAGAGAGGTTCTAGAGTCTCCTTCTCTGGAGATATTCAAACCCCGCCTGGATGCAGTCCTGTGCAACCTGCTGTAGGTGAACCTGCTTTGGTAGGGGGGTTGGACTAGATGATCTCCAGAGGTCCCTTCCAACCCCTGCCATTCTGTGATTCTGTGATTTTCTGTGATTCTGTGACACGTTTCATTGTTTATACTGTAGCACATTACAGCACTGAACTTGATTCTTACGGACCTCTCCAGTGAGATGCCTCCATTTGAGATACTTCTGGACCAGGCCATTTTTCTATCAAAAGCAGAGAGATTAATGCCTAATTATTTCCTTCTGTCCTCTCTGTGTCTCTTTTATTCCATTAAACAAACAGACAGTGTTTGGTATATGAGTAAGAAATGTAGTGTAACAGAAAATATGCTAGAAAGGAAATGATTACTAATCACTGCTTTTTTGCCCAAGACAGCGAAAATGACCCATTTCCTCAGCTCATCAGCTGAGCAAACTACTGACTTCAAGATGTGGGAAACCATCCTTGTTCTTTGGTTCCAAACACAATTTTGTTTCTGTAATGAATTCGAGGAGTAAATATGACCTGGGCTGAAAGAGAAGCACACAAGAACTACATTCATCCCATAAACAAAGACATGAACAGGAAGCAGACAGACAATCCTAAAACATAGCCTAACAGTTTATTAGGTAAATTTAATTAGTTTAATCTACAGGACTCAAGAGTGCATCAGTTAGGTTAACATTTGCCCGGGACATTCCAGTACATGTTAGGAGGCCAAATGTAAACTACTCTTAAAAAAAACCCCTACACTATTGGTTTGGGCAGCAGGAAGATAAAAAGTCAATCAGAGCTCTCAAGCAACCGATCAGATGGAAATTAATTACAGATGTAAGGCATCTGATTCATAATCTACTGGAGTTAAAAAGTATCAACTGCCTTATGAACACATAACAAACCCCCAAATGGATATGCTTCTCTTATACTCCATTGAACGACTTGGGTGTCTCAGTATTTCCAGGACTGAACATAATTTTGTGACAAAGTAATTAATCACTATGTATGCTTTATAATTAGTACTTTGAGCGGTGTTCAAATGTTTTGACTCAGGAAGCTTTAATTTCGTGGTGGCTTGTTTTTGCCAGGAATGAGAGGAGGTAGTTGTCAAACATCAGCTCACCTGAGAATTTCAAATGGCAAGTTAAAATCATGTATTTACAAGTGGCTTTGGGACTTCCCTTATACTTTTCTCTTACTCAAGAACAGCACTAAATTTTTCTTTCCCCTAAAAAAAAATTATTTCTCTAAACTGAAACAAAATAGGGACACTTTACTGAGAAAATATGTAAAAGTACAGAGTCGTAAACAATGTTCTTCCATATTTCCAGTTCTAAGTTGTTCTCAGACCTATGGCAAAGAGAAACGACCTCACTCCCTGTAAAATCTAGTCTTATCAGGAAGAAATTAGTTACTGGCAAAACAGTTACCTAAAACGAAATACTGTCTTAGGAAAACAGAATTTAATATCGATTAGCGCTTTGAAATATATGCAGACTTGTCTTCAAAAGCCATGAGACTTGCTTCAAAGAAAGGGACCTACTATGCAGATTTCCTGCGACTTACACACAAGCACACACACAGGCAATGTCTAAACTGGCAGGTAACGCAGCTCAATGCAAGCGAACAAGCAAAACAAGGCAGCTGGTGCTAAGATCCCTGCATCTACATGAGGGCTTCTACTTCAATCCAAATTTAATCTGGTTGGTTGGAGACTGAATATGCCCCATCATTCACATGGTTTGAAGCTGTCCGGTGGACCAACCACCGGAGATGATTAGATGCATACCTAGAGCAGAGCTTCCATTTATCTTCTTCAGAAAACAAGATACTTTGTGCTTTCCCACATCCGCCTGATAGATAACCAGACAGCACTGACACGGATGCAGCCGTGAGTTATGGTAGGGCCCTGAGCTCTGGGTTTCCTCTTGTTTATACTTCAGTTCCCCAAGGGAAGAAGAGGAGTATCTTCCTTAGGATGATGAAGATTTGGTGCTGTTAATTCAAAGACACACTTAGGCAATCACAAACAACTTCTGCTCCCCTCTTCTCAGTTTATTGTCCTCTCCTGCTTTGCACTGCTCTGCTCCATCATGCCTAGGGCACCAGCCTGCAGGACAAAGACAGGTTTGCACTCTTGTATGGCTCCTAAGAGCTTGAGTTTGCTGCTGCATGCCCACAGGAAGGCTGTACCAGCATAAGGGCTGCTGGGTGAGACAAACTCCAGCTGTAGGAGGGAAAAAACCTCCAGTGACAGCTGAGGCTGACTTTGCGAAGTCACCCCAGGAACCAGGGGCTCTCCCACTCCAACCCCACCCCACAGCCTGTCTGTCATCTGCCTGTCAAGGATTTTCAGACCTCAGCTCCTGTTGAGTTTCCAAAATACATAGAATGGCTCTTGGGTGAGACTTTGGGTGAGGAAGGCTGTCCACCACTCCTCTGCTCGCCACTGCTCCTCTGAGAAAAAGACACAGACATCTGATTCCTCACAGGGCTTACACCTTCCTGAAATATTTGTCAACCCTCCTTGAAAGTGGCAAGGTGAAGGTGACACCACAAATCTAAATGCCCCAGAGAAACTCAATTACAGCAAAACCCCCACCCCCTGCTGTGAGTTTGAAAATGTTGAGAAACTTCCACAATGCATTCAGAAGGGGTTCGCTGCCTCTTCTTCATCCCTGTCCCTGACGCTGACAGAGCCTCTCCACCTGTCAAGGACGTGGGTCAGAAAGCAACCTGTGCTCCTGGCCAGTGGGGACCCTCCTGTGAGCCTGCTTGGGGCCACAGACACGTTCCCTTGTGCAGGACTCGGGGAGAGACTTTGAAAAACGAAGCGGTTGCGTTGGCAAATCCTCATTTATTTATTTGGGGTGTTTGACCAGATGGGTCAGACATAGAGTTATAGAATTGTCTAGGCTGAGAGGGACCTTTAAGATCGAGTCCAACCATCAACCTAACACTGACAAAACCACCACTAAACCATGTCCCTAAGCACCACATCTACCTGTCTTTTAAATAGCTCCAGGGATGGCGACTCCACCACTCCTCTGGGCAGCCTGTTCCAATGCTTGATAACCCTTTCGGTGAAGAATTTTTTCCTAACATCCATCCTAAACCTCCCCCGGCGCAACTTGAGGCCATTTCCTCTCCTCCTATCACTTGTTCCTTGGGAGAAGACACCAACCCCCACCTCGCTACAGCCTCCTTGCAGGTAGTTGTAGAGAGCGATATGGTCTCCCCTCAGCCTCCCTTTCTCCAGGCTGAACAACCCCAGTTGCCTCAGCCGCTCTTCATAAGAACATCGAGGATAACGCCTCAGTAAGGGCCTCCACCCTCCCTGTACCCCAGCAAGCGCCCCCGCCCGCGGCCCGAAGCCCACCGCCGGGAGACACCTTCCCCTGCCCCCGGCTGCCTGAGGCGGCCGGGGGGGGCGCGCA
>NW_009648061.1:1389752-1428338 GCF_000708025.1 Charadrius vociferus
CTCCCCTGCAGCATCCCTTACCCGCATCCACCCCACCCCCCCCCCCAAAAAAAAGCGCGTTTTTGCACTGAAAACGTGTTCTGCGCTTGACGTGCCCACTCCTGCGAGCTTTCCACGCAGGGCTCGGCCGCGGCACTGTGTGTGTTGGGGGGGTGATGGTGGTGGGGACACACACACACGACACCTCCTCTGTTGACACCTCCTCTGCTGTCGTTTCGGGTGTTTATGACAGGTTGAGGCGCCCCGGTTTTGTGTCGGGCTGCACTGTATAGGGCCTGTCGTTATGTTTTACCTTATATTGACATCACATTAACTGTTGGAGCGGGTCCAGGGGAGACCCATGAAGATGATCAGAGGGGCTGGACCACCTCTCCTATGAAGACAGGCTGAGAGAGTTGGGGTTGTTCAGCCTGCAGAAGAGAAAGCTTCAAGGAGACCTTATAGCAGCCTTCCAGTACTTAAAGGGGGCCTACAGGAGAGCTGGAGAGGGACTTCTTACAAGGGCATGTAGTGATAGCACGAGGGGTATGGCATTAAACAGAAAGAGGTAAGTTTAGATTATATATCAGGAAGAAATTTTTCACTCTGAGGGTGGTGAGGCACTGGAACAAGTTGCCCAGAGAAACTGTGGATGCCCCATCCCTGGAGGGGTTCAAGGCCAGGCTGGATGGGGCTTTGAGCAACCTGTTCTAGTGGGAGGTATCCCTGCCCATGGCAGGGGGCTTGGAACTAGATGATCTTTAAGGTCCCTTCCAGCCCAAAGCATTCTACGACTCTATGATTTTTAGTAGGACGGTATACACTAGTACTTATTCACGAGTGTTAAGATGGGCAGCCACAGTAAGTACTGCATCTCAAATAGCTCTTACCCTTGTCATAAGTCACTCAGTTTCGCTGAGAAGCTCTTGTTTTCTAAGCAGAATTGGCACTTGTTCCCATGCTCCTTGAGCAAAGATACCAAAAAATTAGTGGGTACTTTCACCAGTTTGTAAAGGAGAAAGTGAAAAGAAAAATATTACAGTGGGAAAACATAGCTAACATTAATCATATGTTTGTCATGTCTGTGTTAATCGCATTTTGCTTCCTAGTCCTTTAAATTTAAATAAGCTGTGATACTAAGAAATGCAATTCCGTCCTTGTCTAACAACTGCATACTTTCCTACTAAGTCAGTCTTCTATAAATCATACTTGGGGGGAGGGGGGAGTGAAAACCGAAGATAGAAATGACAAGGGGAGAGTTGATTTAAATGCAAATAACTGTGCCACATTAATAACATACAGCAGAAGTTAAATCGAAAGCAGTTCACTCAGCAAACTGTGTGACAGGTGCGTGTGTACAGTTTGCTTCATACAAGGTCAGCGTGATGCAAAATCCGTGTCAGCCTGTAAAAAACATCCCCTTGGCTTCAGTGGGCTCTGGACCAGGATTTCAAGAATTAGCAAGCAAGAGATTACAATTTTTTAAGTGAGGGGCCTTCTGTCTGTCTGGGTACCAGTGACATGGGAGGGATGTTAACATGTGGATGATACATGTAAACACTTAATCTAACTAACTTTGACAGTGTTAGGGACAAAATATCTCAGAAAATGTGTTTTATTTGGAAGCCAAGTCATAGGATTGGCCATCCAGAAGAGTTAGGGTCTCAGATGGCAGCCTAGGGAGGTGTTCAATTGAAAGGGGAGAAATCTAGCAAGCAGAGAGACTCCTGCAGAAAACCCCAGCTCAGGTATGGGAGCTGGAAAGATGCTTTTTGTACCAGCCTAGTGGGAGACTTACTTACATGGAAATCAGGAAACCGAGGCAGGGACAAAGTTACTCCAGGTCTGATGAGATCCTTTTACAGACAAAAAGGACAGGGATTTTATTTTCCTGTCTGTAGTACATGAAGTTATTTTTTACACTTGCAGGGCATTATTGTTGGACTTGTGTTGCTGAAAATATACTGACTTGCTGAGCCAGTCACCTTTCTGTCCTCCAAAATTGTAATAATTTTAATAACAGGGGTGAATGGAATGAACGTAAAAGAATGGGTGTGCCAACAGATAGCTCTGAAGAGGCTGCTGTACCTCCTTCTGTGAATGTACACTGCAGATAAAGATTTCTAAGAATTATAAGGGAAGTAAAATTTGCATGAAGTAATGTAACCCACAATACTGTAAAAGAGACAGGAGAACTATAGGTCAGGAATAAGAGATGATTGTATAAAATTAGGGAGAGTATGGACCTTGCCTGACCAGGGAAGAAGAGATGTTTAAGAAGTGCTGTGAGTCATAAACCCTTTTGATGCATTGCATTCATACGTTGCTCTCTCAAGCAGGGAGAGCATTTGGAAGCAGCATGTTCAAAGCAGAGCCTTTTTAACAAAACCTAATACTTTTAGGTACCTGAGATTGAAAAGTGAGAAACAAAGAGAATCTCACTTTTTTTTTTTACCTTGAGAGACTTTTCTGGGTGTTGAATAGTTTTATTCAATAGCAAAGATCACTAGGGAATTGCCAGATCCTTGGTATGTGGCTGTCTCTAGATTCCTTGCTGCTTTAAGGGAAATTTACAGTAAGGCTAGAGAATATTTGCAGAACATAGTTTATGACTGTCACCATTGCCCCATATGAAATGTTTGCTATGGCAAGTCTGTTTAATTTGTAGGAAGTAAAAAACCCTGGAGCAATGCTCATAAGAACTAACAAGCTCAGCTCCTGCAGTCACTTCCAGAACCGCTATAAGCCACGGAAGAGCCTCCTGTCGACCCTTGGACCCTAATCCTATAACGCTATAGGATGAGGCTATATTACAGAGTTGTTCCAATCTAGTCAGTTAACCTCATCTCTTCACCTCATAAAATCTTCTTGGACAAATACCCGATTAGTTGGGTTTTTTTCCCCACTAAAATAGGTAGTTCTGATGCATAACCAGGTAAATTACCGGAAGACTAGAGAAACAAACTATTTATAACCTATTTCCATTAATTCCTTCTGCAGTCTATTTCTCTACATAGGGAAACAGTTTTTACTACATAGTTTTAATGAAATTTTCTTTTTAGAGTAAGGCCTTCAGGAAAATAGTCCCAATTATTTTGACTCAGTGTTCCTTCTTTGCACAAATATATATGTATGTGTGTGTGAGTGCATGGGTGTGCATGCATATATTTGTTTATTTTTCTCTAGATATACATACACACAAATATACACAACAGAGCATTTTCATCCCAAGAGTTTAACACCTACCACCAGAAGAGTGATTCTCCCTTTCATTCTGCTGGTGAGAGCAGTCGACTCGCAACATCTTATACTGAGATTCACAATAATAAGTGTTTTATTTAGAGCTCAGGTTTTAGACAGCAGAGTTTGCATTAAAAATCCCAGCTCCTGTGAAAAAAATGTTGTTGCATTTACTTGCTTGGAAATAAGTAAATAAACTGCTCCCATGTGATGGACCACAACACAACTTCAAACAACTCACCCAGCAAATAATACCACTCTTGCCTCCTGTGCTCAAAAATCCATCACCACCTATCTCAGTTTTCCTTTTAACACAGTTTCAGAGCTGCTCACATATGTTGTGGTGGCATGATTGGTAACGTATGTGTGCAGTTGCATTATCATTATTATCAAGGAGGGAAAACTGAGGTGCGCGTTAAGTTCACTGACTTTCTCAGAAGTGCTGAATCAGCCCCGGGCAGCATTAAATACAATTTGCAAATGTGGCTGGTAGCTCTCTCTGCTGCTCGCGGGGTGGCGAAGGCCAGGCAGAGAGCAACATTTTGAACTCAGGACCTGTCTGCAGCAGTCCCTTAATTATCA
Source organism: Charadrius vociferus (assembly GCF_000708025.1). Lineage (NCBI taxonomy): Eukaryota > Metazoa > Chordata > Aves > Charadriiformes > Charadriidae > Charadrius > Charadrius vociferus. The sequence continues at coordinate 1,393,554 of NW_009648061.1, forward strand.
ACGGGAACAGTAGCAGGGTGGGTTGTTTTTTTTTCCTTTCTCACTATCGTATAGCCCGCCCCTGAATCATTAGTTTCAATCACTGTCACTGTTGGTTGGGCATATTTATTTGCCAACGTGTTAGGTATGTGGACCTAATGTTGTTCAGTGGCTGCGGGTGCTTGGAAACTAAAACCGAGCAAGCAGCGTCCTGCTGCCGCTTTCTCCTGAGGTCATTCGGGTGCTCTGGTCCTGCAGAGAAATGTCCATACGTCACACGCAGTGTCGTAGTTGGGATCAAACAGGCGAGCGGTAAAGGAAGTGCTAAACGTTTTTGGATTCTAAATTATTTTGCAATAATGGCTTCAGAACCCCCCCCTGTTTTTTTCTTGGATTTGAATGGGTTTGTGTTTGTTTTTTTTCCTTAAGAAAAAAAGTGTTGCCAGAAAAGGAGAACAAGTCATGAATAAGGTATCAAAAAGAATTAGTGAGCTTATCGTCCTCCCATGCCATTTGTAAACTTAGTAGGGGGTTAGACATTTTGATTAATACTTCATGAAGCTCATTTTTGGGGTAAGCGTTATTGTCTGGACATTCAGAACAAGCTCTGGGAGAGTTCACATTCCCAGCTGTTCCCTGGGGATTTGGGCCAAGTTGCGTAACCTTTCCGTGGCACAGTTCCCCTGCCTTTGAAGTGTGCCTAGACGCCTACCTGTGTGTCACAGGGATGCAATGAAAATGCACATGTCGGAAGCGCTCCGAGATGAAAGGTGCTGCATGAGAGCAAAGTACTTCTGTTACTGCTGTTGTGAGAGGTCAGGGACTCGTTTAAATCATGTAGGACTTTAGTACCGTATAAACAAGAAAGCTAACAAGGTCATATAATTGGTGTAGACCATGGCTGTATGGTATTAGCACAACAGCATTATTAGTATAATAGGTTGGTGTCAGTGCTCTACTTGTGTGTTATAAATTAATGTGAACTGTACAGCATTTTAAATTAAATTTAGATGAAATTGTGTTTAAGAAGCAAACGTCTACGGAGTATGCTATCAGCAGAATTTTTTTTTTTTTAAGTTTTTCAAAGTTTTAAGTAATATTTTGAAGGAATTCCTTTCTCCTGCAGGATTCACAAGCCAAATAGTCAGGGAAGCAGCTGGGAAGGACTGGTGGAATATATCTAACTTCCCTGTTCGAAGTGAGAAAATCCAAGTGAGACCTTATATGAAGGATCAGAAACCAAACCACCCACACCTGAAATAGTAATTTTTAGAATTTGTAGCCCCGTACCGACTCCAGAGACTTTCTTCTAAGCAGCACAGCTTTACTTCCTTTTACATGCCAGCCTGAGCCCTACAGCCTTAGCTCATAAATAGTTGTCTGCCAAGCACTGGGGGTTTTCAAGCCATGCTAAGTGCCCTGTAGACCACATGGACAATTCTTGAGACTACCCGAGTGATTAATTAGGCTTATATGTCTACGTTAGTTGCAGTGGGCGTTAGATACCAGGCATTGCGTTCCCCAGTCACGCAGAACATTTGCTGGAGTTTCACAGCAAGCAATGCATGCTGAGATCTGGGAAGAAGTCAATGATCTCATAAAACATTTGCAGATAAAAGCCAAATCTCAGCAATGCATTAATGTTCTTAAAGGTAACAAAGACACACGCTCCCAACAGCTAAACCAATATATATTTGCATTTTATTGCACATAAGGTACAAAATAAACAGGTGATGAAGAGCAGTGGGGCTATCACTGCTGAAGATTTCAGATGATACTAGAAATTATTAGAATGAACCTACGAACGAGGAGTCCATTCCTTGCAGTGCACCCGTGTTGCTGTAGTGTAAAATATATAATCTAGAGCTGGGATCTGTGCTATACCTCATTTGTCAGTACCTTCTCTTTTTTCACCCTATCCTCTCCTTCCTTCACAAAACCCTCCATTTCCCTGCTTCCCCCTCTCATTCCCTCCCACCCCCTCTGGCTGTCTCAGCTCAGCTGTGAGGACTTCTCTGGACTTTCTCATGCTTCACTGTTAGCAACTGGCAGGTTTTGTACTTGGTGATACCCATTAAGCATGTCTGAAGTAGAAAATACCCTGAGCCTAATTTTAAAACATGGGTTCAAAATTGAAATTGTGAAAGGGTTTTGAACCACCACATTCTGTGTCAGGGAGAGAAACCCCCAAAGCAAAACTTTTGGTTTTGGGTTGAACTGACTATGTGATTTGTTTTAAGGTTTTTCTTGTTCATTTCTTTTGGTTTCATTTTCACAAAAGCAAGATAGCTGATTACTCTTCGTCTTTGATTTGGTCTGAACTGATTTCTTTTTAATCTTCACTCATTTTGCTGCTGCGTGGAGAACTTGGTTGTATACAAAGGCTTATATGACATGACCAATCTTATGACTGTTTGAAGATAAGTGACTTTTTATATGCAAAGAAGGCATATATGTAAGGCTCCAGCTCTGAAAGTGCAGATTGTAGCTATTAATTGACTTCCTATCTTGATCCTAGACAAGACATTTACCTCTCTCTTTGTGTGAGTTTTGTGAGTTCTAAAATAGTGCTGTGTTTCACAAGGCAGTTACAAAGTTTATTCCTTCATGTTTGTAAAACATGGATGTAAGTTGCTGTATAAATAGAAAATTTAAATATATCTGCCAGCTCATGCAGAAACCTCCGTGCATAAAACTGAGCAATTCCAAACAGATTTTGCTTTGTAGCTACTTTCAGAAATCTGTGATGTTTTTAAATAACATATATATTACTGCTGAGCTCAATTCCAGTTTAAATGGCATATCAGAACATGTGTTTCTTTATAAAAATTATGGAAAATTTGTGATGACCTTAGATTTTAACAAGCTAATCTAACTAGCTATTGGTACCTCATCCTGTTTGTACTTGGAAACCTGTGGATTTTGGGAAGAGGGAAACAGGAGTTTTAATATGCAATTAGATCATCAGATTACGCTTCCTCCTGCTTGCTTGATTTTCTACTGACGTGATATTGCTGCAGCTGTGGTTTTAGACACCGCCGTTGCCTTTTCAGATAACCATTAGCTGGAGAATTAAAAAAGAACAAGAGACCTAAATGACCCATGAACTTCAGTGTCTGAAACAGCAAAGCTCTGCAGCTCTCCATCTTCTGTCTCCTCTATGGTATCACTTCTCGTTCAGATTTCCACAGAACCTTGCTACCCTGCTTTAGCGTTTGTCTGCATATGCAGTTTTTCTTGATTAGTTCCTTTCTGATGTAGTGCAGAATAAAAGTGCTTGCATGAAACATTAACTAAGAATAATTCCAGGTGTCAACACGTGTTTGGTTCCAAAGAGGGCTGAAGTACAGCATTGTTACTTGTGAAAACACAATTGATTTCCATTCCCTTTTCAAGAGCATTCTAGAAAAGGACAAAGGAAAAATACTGGAGAGTTAAGAGCAGTTTGTTGAAAATTAAATGCTACAATGGCATGAAATCTCAAGTGCCAATTTAATTATTTTCCCCAAGATGATGCAAAAAATCCACTGTTTCTGATTTGGCAGGAGCATTACTGTTGCCTAGCATGCCCAGTTTGCTTTACTGATGTAGTGGTTCAGCAAGAGTTCAGCTCTTAGCGTGGGAAGTGAATAAACTGCAAGATGCAACTTATTTTCAAGTAATTTGCTTCACATAACTTTTTTGCATTGCTATTGGATCACTAAGGCAATTGTTTCCAACCTTTTTTAATTTTCAGAGCCCAGAAAATATTCCAGTGGAGATGCAGAGAAAATTCATATCCGTACAAGCTGGAAAGCGTATTTGTGTTTACATATTTTTTTAGTTACCTGCCTCCGACTCCTTGTAAATATTCCCTAAGGTACAGTGTTCTGTGGGGCTGAAAGCTCACCGCACCAAAGCATGTGCGAGTACGTTTGCTGACAAATACATTTGAAAGGCTTTTGGCAAGGAGACGATCTGTCGTCTTGGCTTCTTACCTGTGTTTCCTACTTAAATTAGTGAATGAAGTCAGATGCAGGCCATAACTGAGCTTTCACGTGCTGGCCTTAGATCTGTGTGTCTGCACGGCTTTGACCTCCTCTGGCTGAAGAAAGTGTTGACATGTGCCAGCTGGGACTGATGTTTTTCCTTCACTGAGCCGATGGTCAGCGTGTGTTGGTATAAGGGGCGCAACCGCACTGCACCCACTGTTCTTGCCCTGTTTTTTTTAATGGCAGTGTTTGACATTTACTTCCCTGAAAATGCAGGATTTATACTTAGGTTTTGTTAGACTGTTTCCTGTTTGCTTCCTACTCACACTGTGTTACCCCTCTTTCATTCTGCTGCGTACTGGTGACCAATATCGTATTTTTATAACCTCTCCGTCTGTGAGCAGCAGCTGCTGCTCCAGCAGCCACGGCCAGCTAAGGTGAGGTAGCTCTGATCCACCTCCAGCAGCTCCCTCCTCATTGCAAAGGCTTTCCTTGCCCCAGCATACCAGCGTGCTCCAAGAACTCGGCAGCCTTTGATCTCAGATCTGCCATCCTGCAGATGAAAGACAGACCCTTGCATAAGTCCATCGTTACCATTTCCTCCCTCAGCATCCTACCAATTAAAAAGCGTTTAGCCCATTTGAAAAGAAAATGAATAGTTAGCAGCATTACAGGGCAGGAAGACACTTCACATTGTCAGTTCTGGTGAGAGGGGAAAAAATATCAGTTACATAAGAGGGAAGATTACAGAAATGAAGCATTTATAGCTTGGACAAAAAAGGGAGTTTGATAACCGGCTGCAGTTGTATGAACTGCAGAGTGGTCATGAAGGAGAGGCAACAAGGTTAGCCAAAGAAAAAGCAGTTGTTCCCTCTTACACATTACTTCTAAAATGTGACATGGAGAGTGCTGTGCTTTAGATGATGTTAGGTGGTGCTGGTGTTTTACGTAGGCTCAAATTCAGTGAATCACCGAAAGCAAAGAGTGTTGTGATCACTGTGAAGTGCTGTACATGGTGGGTCAAACCTGAAGGCCATGTCTTCTGGTGAGGGAGACAGGCAGCTTGGGAGCCACGTACTCCTCAAAGACACTCAGTGCGATCTAGAAGGGTAATGTACTTACGGGCTGTTAACATGGCCTCTTCCTATTAAATTGTCCACGCTAAGGTAAAATATACAAAACCTGCAACTCAGAGGTGCAGAATTTCCAGTGTTAATGATCGTGACACAGTTGTCTTCTAGCCTTCTACTTTTTACATGACACCTCCCAGGTTCAGTGTACAGAGAGCACTTTCTAGAGAAAGAAACCAAAGTTACCGAGTTAATAAAAGTATTGACTGTGAAACCACTGTCTTGTTCATTTTAGAAGTGTGTAACAGAAGCAGCATGCCCTTTGCTGCCTGAGTGAGCAATACACAGCACTGGGGTCTCCCCAGAAGAGCTGAGGAAGAAAAATCCAAACAACATGAGCTTATCAAAATACAGGGACCTTTCCAGTATGAGAGAAGTGGAGTGTTGAGATGTCCTCAGCGTGGAAGTAAGGGAGATCGTGAATCTGCTTTTAAACTGAGGCTTGCTGAGCTTTTTAAAGGGCTTAAAGGCATAGCTGCCTTGAGATGGGACTCAGGAAGCACAGGGGACACTTCAAGTCCTGCGGTGACATAAAATGCATGCCCATCTCTGCACCCTTACTGTCTTTCCAGTTTGGTTCTGCGAGTCCTTTGCTTTGCTTGGTTGTCCTGTGGGTGCTGGAGCAGTTTAGTTACACAGACATCTGCATGGCTTTGTCACCAGGCTGGAGCCTGCAGTGCAACTCCTCACCCTAATTGCCACCAGGGAGCCCATCCATTTCACCCTCATCGTGTTATTAGCTTTGGTAACTTAGTCCGTCAGTCCATCCCACTTCCTCCCCCACTGTGGCATTTTGGAGATCATTTTGAATGCTAGGATTATTTGCAACCCACTGAGCCCAAGAAGCCAGCTAAGGAGATGAGTTCAAATTGTCCACCAATTCTGCCCAGCAGAAGTTGACCTACCAGGTGATATACTTGGAAGGGTAGCTGGAAGGATAGCTGGTTTTCCCCATTGGCACAGCCTTGGTGGTGGTGGTGAATAAACCATCTGATCTGAGTATTCGGATAATCCTCTTCATTACATTTTAATTTTTGCCCTCTCTTGCTCACAGGTTTTTGAAGCGTGTCAAAATAACCCCAGTTGTCCTTGGTTTTGTACAATCATGGAGACATTCTTCTCTGCACTTCAATAGTACAAAACAACTGGTAATGTGGGGCTCCAAATTTAGTATGACAGCACTGGCAGCTTCCCTTGTGTTTATGTTGGGGCGTAATGATTTCACAATCTTAAGCATTTGCTTTAAAAGAGAAAGGAAGTCCAAACCACAAAATATTTTTCAGACCCTTAAGACACCGAAGGTAGTCATCCACAGAAAGCTTTCTGTTTGCCACAGGTAAAAACATTTTTCAAGGACTACTCTAATACAAAAGGTGCACCCATACACATGCACATGTATGTAGTGTGTCGTGAGCAGGAGACTGCCTTTATAGAAGAATTACACACTGAGTGGTGCTAAAGTACTGTCTTCATTACTTTCTGGCTTATACACAAGGCAAAATGGTTAAGGAAATAAGGACAAGAGCTGTGCATGGAACTATCTAGGTAATTGCACATACACGTGATGTGTCCCTTATAGTTTGAGCCTGCTCTGATTACACACTGTTGCGGTAGTCGCATGTGCAAATGCTGTTTTATTTCTGAATCAATGATCTTGTGTGTGGATTTGATCTTTTCAAAATGTGACCTTGAGAGCACTCCTGATCACTGCACCACTGTTCTTTATATACTTGTGGGCAGTCATTTTGCTTCAGAGTGTTTTATTTCAAAGCATGAAAGCATAACGACCTTTCAGCATTCACTGTCTTGTTCTTATATGAGCTTTCTGAGGTGCAGTCAACGGTCTACTGGTTAGGACATGCTCCAGCATTGTGATAGTCTTGGGAAGAGCTTTCGTCAGCACTGCCTTCTGGATCTGATATATAAGTAGTGTGCTTTTTTCTGCTAATACTGTCCAGAGGCCAGCATTTCTCCCTTTAATAAATTTATGAGGAATCACAGCAGGTAGTCTGCTTGACATTTTCTTATCGTAGGCTTGACCTGTTGGTGAGCTTTGAATTGCTGTCCGGAAAAGGCCAGTATAGTTGTGGGCTAGCTTTTCCAAATCACGGCATGCCTTTTTTGTCAGCTGCAAGCTCCTACCGCATTGTGGGTGGTTGCATCACTAAGGAGAAAATAGCTAGCAAAGGCACAATCATTGCCTCGGGACTTCGTCAAGGAAACCTCATGTTAAGTTGCATATTTGTGACTTGAGCTCCACGGGTTTAGTTGTGCTTGCGGTAATCTGCAGATGTGGAGCCTGTTGTATGCTGCGCGCATCCATTGATTTTGAAAGGGGAAATGAATAGTAAGAGAGAGAAGTTTAGATCAAGGGGGAAACTGCCTGCAAGGAAAAAGCCTGACAGCTTTGGCTTCGGAAGTACCAGCACATCCCAGATGTCCCAATGTCCAGCAAATGCCTGTCTTGGGTCATGAAAGCTTTTCACCACATTAGAAAGGCTGAGATGCTTACAGACGAAGCGGCTGCGGGCCGTAACTTCATCACTGATAACTTGCTGAATAATGAACTTGATATTTTTTCCTCCCTCATCCCACTGGAAGTCTAAAGTAGACAAAGGAGGCATGCCAGTGTAAATTTAGCTTAATGAGAAGGCAATCAGGTTCTCTATGACCAGCACTGAGAAGAATGTTAAAGCAATACTCATCCAGCTGGTGATAAAGGGTAACCTGTGCTGAACTGTACAAATAAATGGAGAGAAAAACATAACTCACTAATATCCTTGACCTTTTTCAAGAGCAGATAAGAATAGTAGTGGCACCTGAAACCATTAGATATGAATACAGTGATTTCTAGATGAGTTTGCTTTATCTCTTCAGAACTCTGAGTATGGAGTGCTATGGCAAGAAATAAGCAAATTCGCTGGACAGGGAGGTGGTTATGTCCACAGCCAGAAGAACAAAGGTTATTTGAATTTATTTTTTTTTTATTCTTAACACGCTTGTAGCATTAGGGACACTAAGCACTGTTTCACTTTGCAGTTGACATAGCATAGGGGTGAGGGATGCACAGACAGCTTGGAACGGTGACAAAGAAGGATTAGGAGCTGTTTTGCAAGAGGTTATTATTGCAACTTCTGGGAGTTGGTTTCAAAGGAAACTACAAGCATGAGCATCTCTCATTTGCTCTCCATAAAGAATAGTGCCTCTATAGTCTCATGACATTTAGCATCAAATACCTCTGCACTTTTCTTCTTTCTGTTTTGGCCAGATAAGATTCTATAACCTCAAATCTTCTGTGTATATCCCTTTGTTTTGTGATTCCTTTGTGAAAGAAAGAAAACATCCCATTGAGAAAGAGAGAAATAGGCTATAAAAACAGGGATCTGTGCACAATTCAATCCTTTTTTTCCCTTCCACTGAATCCCTGCATGGCAGCGCACTGATGCAGCACCATAACCAACAGTCTGGCGTCTGCAGCCTGCCAAGCTGAACCCAAAAGGATCGAGTGTCACCAATCTCATTTTTTGCCGCTTTTTTTTTGGCTCTTTGTTTATGCATATGTATTTAAAACTGGGGATTTGGGGGGTTCAGCCCTGGGCTGGGGCCTCCCGTGCGCTGCTGTGGTTTGTGGCTCTGGACAGCTTGTGACCCTCCTCTCTGCCTCCTCCTGGCCACTCTGCCACCCGTTGGCTGCCCTTTTTTTCTCCAGAGTAGTCTGTAATCTTCAAATATCTCCAATTATCTGCTTCCCTTCTGTCCTCTCTACTTTTCCTTTTCTGTGCCTGTCCAGGGGCTGCCTCCAGAGCATGTCCCATTGCCATTTTGCAGGCGAGCAGCCCACCGTCATGATGCCAGCAAGGTTCCCACTGTCATCGTGACAGCAAGGTTCCCACCACCCGCCCCCAGCAGATTCCTTCCCTGTAAGTGAGAGGCCCAGTTCAGCAAGAGAAATGCCAAACTCGAAATCATTTTGATGTTTGTGGGCTTTAAATTTATGCCTGAGTTAAGCTCATGCGCAGGTATTTATCTCATATGAGGCAGACAGGCTTCAAGTGAAGAATGTGAGCTTTGTAAAGCTGCAAGACTTTATCAAGCAAAGGATCCCTGTGCGCCTCTTCTTCTTCATCCAGACACGCAGTTGCAGTACCAGGGAACGTGCTGCCCAGCTAGCTGTACGCCTCCTTTCACATCCCGCCATGTCAGGGCCAGCTCTGGGTCAGTCTGGTCCAGATATGTTTTCTCGAGGAGCAGGCATGTCGCAGTGCGGGTGAGACGTGGCTGTGACTGCTCTGCCACTGCTGGTGACCTGCGGCTCCTTCTCGTCCTCACCCCAGCAGCTTGTTTTGAATTCCTGCTCAGCACAATGCTGTGTAGGAGAGGCAGTGAAATTTTTCTCCCTGCATGCTGGTGTCTGATGGCACGTGGTACATGCCTGCTGTCCTCACTGGTGTGGGTTCTTTAAAGATGTTGCAAGTGAAGGTCAGGGTGATTATTCTCTCACTAAGTCTTAAAGCCAATTTCTGGATCACAGACGAGAATAACATTGCCGGCAATAGAGGTCTCCTTGCTGTAACTGACCGGTGATGTTTTCTTACCTGCAAGGTCAGAGATAAAGATGTTGGAGTGCTGAGAGAATCTAATCTCAGCAAAGCCTCTTTTGGATCAGAGGGTACTTCTGCTCTTTGGTGTATTCTTTCAATCCTTTGAGGAAAGCTGGGAGAAGCATGTCAAGCTCAGTCATTTTACATGAGCAGAAAAGCATTGTGCAGAGAGGTCCAGGTGTTGTGAAGTAGGTGTTCAGTGTAGACTTCAGACAGGAATGTATCCATTGTGAACCTGTGCATCACTTGAGGGACTTCGGAGATGTTTGTAAACATTCTTAACATTATAAATATTTTTTAAATGCTATATATAATTTAGCTTCAGACATTTTCAGGTCATAACTAAACTGCTAGGCTTGTTCCAAATCAGGGATAGATGGCACGAATAGCACTGTGTGAGTCAGCCCCATCACATGTTCTAAATTAAACTTGCGCTGAGCCAACGTTGATCTTAAGGCTCTTTTTGAAAATCTCCCCGCCTTACAGAAATTGCTGATAGCATTTCTACAGAGGTTGATAATGAAGAAAAAAATAAAGCAGAAGAGGGGAGGAGAGTAAAGAAGCAACAGGCTGACTGGTATAATGGAAAGAATCAAAACATGCAACTAGGAGAACATATTCTGAACAAACAATTTAGTGAAATAACAGCTTCAGTAGCAGATAGCTTTTGGCTTGCCTAGCACTTTCAAGAGTTCAGATTGCAAATCTTTAAGTTTACTGAAGCAGAGTTATCTCCTAACGAATAGGAACGGATGTTTCCCTACCTAGGTACTGTAAGCAGGCTGAAGTATTTCCACAAAGGACCCCTGTTCTCTGGAGGGAAAAAAGGAGAATATGAAATGCGTGAGGATGACATGAAGATGAGAAGATTGGACATCTTGGAGGATTTATCTGATTACCTGTCTTCCAGTAGAGATAATACAAGCCTCAAATGAGATTTCACCTGGGATACTTTGCACAGTTCTGGCCACACATACTTAAGGCAGGTCAATTCAAGCTTGTTCGAAAGATTAGGCAAAAGAAACGCTGGCTATTAGTTGCTCCATTTTCATCCTATTTGAGAAGGAGAAACTGAAAGACTTTGATGTCTGTATCCTTGCAAAAACAGGTAGAGCATGAATAAATATGCTGTCTGTACGTAGGTAAGGGAAGATGTTAGCCTACCTGCAGACAAGAGCTACCTGGGTTGCAACATTTGACTGTAAACAAACTGAGGACTTTTAAGCTGGAAATGAAGAAGGCTCCAGGCTACCATAAGAACGAGGCGCTGGAAGGAGCAGGGGCAGGAAAGCTGATGAATGAAAGCCATTCTATTGCATGCGTGCCTGGAGTACAGCAAAGGACTGAAGCCTACACCTGTGGAAGTTTTTTCCATTCCCTGCATGCTGGGAAGAAGAAGAGAATGCAGAACTTGGTACAGACAACTATTATTTTGTGTGTGTATATATATATATATATCTAATATATGATCCATATATACACAAAAAGGAATGGGAGACCCTGAGTGGAGCTGCAAGAAAGCAGGTGCTGTGGCTTCAGCTTACACTGGTGATTACCTAAGAAAATCTGCTATTGCTGTTTAAGCCCGAATTTTTAATGCTTTTCTGTTCTCATAGCAAATTTTTTAATCTCTCTGAATACGTTGTCATTCAAAAATGCTCACTTTTGCATCTCCCTCCCTTTTTTTTTTTTTCCTTTTAAATCATTGTTTACCTGAGACGTCCACAAACCCTCTTCTTTCAGAGGAACAACAGTTCACCAGGATGCACGATTCCCAAAAATGCGAGGTGTCCCCTCAGCCAGGGCCGCGGAAGCAGGGCGGCTGCTACTGCTGGGCCAACATTGCTGCTGCTGCTGGTGCTGCTGCTGGCGCCGGCGAACAAACGAAGCTCTGTTCATTTTCTGCTCCAGCAGAATGAGCGGGGGGGGCGGGGGATGGGACAGCAGAAGGATGAGCTTGGGGATGAGGTTGCTCAATCGAATGATGAAAAATATAATGAGAGAAGACAATGTATATTCAGGTTTATAAAGAAGTGCTTTCAATGATAACATGTTAAACAAAATTTGGAAGGGTTTGGCAATGCCCTTTCATCGCTGTTCACAGTACAGCTTATCTGTTCATTTTTTCTGTTTTACATGCTAATGTTAAATCAAAGCCAAGCATTAGTGTTTGCTTTGTCGTTGCCATTGACCCTGATTTAGGACAATCTCAAAACATGAAATACCTTCCCATTTTCTCATTGCTTACGCCTTCTCCCAGAATTTGAAATAGCAGGCTGGCATTGTGATTTGAAAATCCTTTTAAACATAAAACGCTGTAGCATATTCTTAGTAAAAGACAAGACTGCCAAAAGTACACCAGAGAGGAAAGCATCCAGACTGCAACAGGAGAGAAATGCTTAACTCCCGTCAGCCACTTTGAAAATCTCAGTCTGTATATTTCCATCCATTTGAATTAGGCTGTTTTGGCCCTTCTGAAAGCAAAGCAAGCATTATTACAGTAATGAGATATTAAAAGAAAAAATCTATCACAAGTTTTATAAGACACAGCACCGTCAGAAATGTGGCATTTTAGAAGTGCGGGCATTAAATTTGTTGGCCACTGTGTAAATGCAGCAACTAAGAAGCCATATTGGTGTTGCTCTAGTTAATAAAAGATGTGATTTTAAAATGTTTTCATGATGTGACGAGAACAATGCATCCTGTAAGGGGAGCAAATGCTGAAACATGAGAAGCTGGTTTCTGCATCTCAGAGATTGAGTTGAGGGAGTTTTCTTTGACTCGGGGGTTTCTGTATTCTCTTTAGTTACACCATGTACGTGCGAGTGTCTGAGCACTGATTGAGCACGGTCTAATTACTCTGCTGACAGCAGATGGAAGCAAACAGCCAAACCATCAGGTGTGTCATACCCACTTCGACCTGCGGCCGTCATCTGGCCCTACTCCTTGTTCAACCGTGCTGAGGGGGAATGGCATGCAAGAGGGGGAGGCAAAAGGTTTGTCTCACTCTGCCCACTGCTGTATGTGCAGAGGGGTGAATCCTCCTGCCACCCTTCTTCTCAAGGACTTTTTTTCAGTCACATGCTTTTATTGCTGTGAAGGGACACTTGTATGGTGGGATTGGCAACAGACCCTGGCCTGGGTGTGAGGGGGCTGGGCGTGCGTAGCAAGAAGAGGATTCCTGTTCCCTGAATGCATTGGGATTAATTACTGTTGGCACTTAAAAGATTTTAGCGAAGTCGCCATTGTCGTCTCTGGCCCTGTGCATCCCTGGGTGCCCCAGGAGCAAGCAGGATTTCCCATAGTGCGCTCAGTTGTGCGGACTGTCTCCCATGGGCAGACGTACCTGCATCCAGCTGCATTCAGCTTGTGTCCTCATGAGACATGAAGGCTGTTAACCTTTATACTTTTTTTTTAATCAGGACAGAGTTCATTCTTCCACAAATAAAGTGTCAGATCTGTTTACTTTATACTTGCATCCTAGACTCGGAAAGGTTGAAAACATTCTGCAGTGTAGCTATTCCCTCTTCATCTCTCATAATAGCTTTTCATCGCTAGACTAATGCATAGGGAAATGGGTCCCTGAATACATTCCTCCTGGAAGAGTCATTATGCTCCCCATAGCCATAGGTAGGTAGCAATGTCCTGAGAAAGTGGAAAACTGATTTTTCTTCCCCAGTCTTTTCAAAAGGCTGATCTTTTTCATTCACTGTTGGTAGTGAATTAGAAATTTGCTGTATCATTGTTAACTAAGCAGAATAAAGACAGTCTGGAAATAGAAATTGCTGCAGCCTGTGCAGAGAGCTGTCAGCCGTTGCTCAATGTCATTACGAAACTGTGAAGTCATCAGAAATAATCCTCACTGGGAACGTGAATATCGAGCACAATGGTGGGTTTCCAAACTGCAAATAGAGAGATGGAAGTCTGGGAAAAAGAAAGATGAGGAATATCACATGACTAAAAGCAACTTCAGTTCTTTTTGGCTCGCTGGAAGTTTTTGGCTGCCTGTAGTATCTGATACCCACAGAAAAGATACCTGAAGATCCATGACGAATAAGTGCACTCTTAATCGAAGACGGTCTGTAGAGTTTCCATACGCTGGGTGGGAACTTTCTGCACATTAACACTGAAGCCATGCAAAAACACGACCCTTGAAAGCGAACAGGAGGAGGAGATTTAGGAAAGGATAACTTATCTTGTTAATGACACCAAAGAATAAGACACTCAGGAGAAACCCAATAGCATCAGTGGTAAAGGTCCCGTTACCATTGTCAAGGATGAAAAGGAACGCCTTTAAGAAAAAGAGGCAATAAATTTGCTTTCCAACTCCTTTATCACGCATTAAATAAAAAGCCTGAGGGAACGAGATCTTACAATTGGAAAGAGTCTTAATGGCCCAAAACTCAGCCCAGACCTTGGAACAAAAGCTATAGTCATCACATTTCTTTGCTTTCTGGACAAAGAACTTATTATGTAAAAAGCAGAATAGAACTCAAGAGCCTGGGATATGCCAATAAGCAAATCTCCCTTTACTTGGACAATAAAAGAAAAGATCAGGAGAGAGGAACAAATGCAAGGCTTCAAACAGCAGTCTGTTAACCCATCAGACCAATGTGGATTTAAGATGAAGATCCACCAGTTTTTAACCTACAGGGAATGACACTGCCTGTGCCCTTGCAGTTCCTCTTGTAACATCAGAGCCGGTGGCTCTAACTGTTCCACAGCTTCTGTCAGAAGTTAGTGCTGATGTAAAAGTGGGGGGTATGTACTTCTTCATATAGCGTGATTCAGCTTTTTTTGCTTCCAATAATGTACAGCTGAAAGCACTGCTGAGTGCTTATTGTGCATTAGTGGTGTTTCAGAAGAGAAAGAGAGGAAAGAATAGAGAAACTAGTAGTTGAAACACTTCTTATTGTATTAATGCCTCAAAAATGCCTTTGTTTTGTACTAAATGTATCACCAGGACTTGTATGCTGTAGACCGAGAAGTCAGTGATGAAGGAGAAGGTAGCTGGCACTCATTGACAGAGAAAGGGACAGCAGGAGTGTGTGAAAAGGCGTCATTACTTATGAACTATTACCAGATAATCCTAATGAGGCTGCAGGATGTCCGTTGTAGAAAGCAATAGCCAAATCTCACAGATTTTAAAGAAACTAAAAATGACACGAAGGATGTTCTTTCTTTTTACTGCTCTGATAGCCTGGTCTTTATTTGTAACTGAAGGCTACTTCTGTGAATAAATCATTATTATCTTACGGTAAGATGCAGAGCTCCCAGAAGAGATGAGGAAACCACTGCATCTGCCTTTGTTGGGTACCTGAGGAGTGCTGTCTGCGATGCCTCTGTCAGAAGAGGTCATTTTGGCCCACTGGTGGAGCTAGACAGTGGCTGCTGGGAAGAGCAAGCTCAGACCTGAACAAGCAAAAAGCTGATTTTCATTATACAGAAGTGTGAGGTGTTTGCTGGAAATAAAGCTCAGATAAAGCTGATCCCTCATAACGTTAATGCCATGAAAATGGAATTTAAGGAAGTGATTCAGGCAAGCGCGTAGTTTCTGTTTGAAATCCTAAATTTGTAACTGCTTTATGTGTATAGTTCTATTTTTCACATTTTTCTATACAGATAAATGTTTATATTACTTACAGAAGAGCAACAAAACATACAGCTGACTATATCCATTCTTAAGACAGTTAAGCAAAGGAGGAATGCTTGTTAGGGCCATGAAACAGGCTGCTCTGAAGCTATAGCCAATACATTTCACTCCTCTTCTTTTTTGAAGATGGATAAAGAACCAATGTTTCAATATTGTATTGTCTCAATTACATTTATAAAACTAATAGCAGGAACAGAAAACAGCATTAGTCTTGCCAAATTCAGTAACAGGTAGTGAACAAACCTCAGACAGCTCAAAATTGGGAAGGCTATACAACAGCTGTGGAGAGCAAGCAGCATCATTTGCAGTATTACGTTTCAGAAAAAAAGACGAGAAAAATATTGCAGATTGTGAGAATCCTGCACAACTGTACAATCATACTCCAAAAAAAAGAAAAAGTTTCCTACAATACAATTCAAGCGATTTACTTGATGCATCTACATTTAGGGAGTCTGTGTTTCAGCCTTTTACTATAGATTTCAGTATCTCATAAGTAACGAACATGCAGACTTACGGATACTAGAGCAAAGCTTAACACAAAAATTAAGTGTGCTTATGCAGCGAAAGGGATTTTTTAGTTACAATATCTTGATTGACTTACTGTGTCTGTGTCCAGAGAATTTAGACTTTAGGAACAGGACAGTTTTTGTGTTTAAATAAGCATTGTTATAGTTCAGTTACAGTATTTTGTATTTTAATGCCATGATTTATTGTAGATCACCTAGACTGTAGTTTCTCAGTGTCTGAACACCCAGCATCTTCTGTTTAAAAAGAACCACAGAAAGTACTAATATTTTTCTTCTAATGTTCTTTCTAGTTTATATAACACTGCACTGTAATCTCTTATTTGCTGTTACAGCAGTAGTCAAAACAGATTGTTTCTTCCAGAAACCTGAAGACCCACCTTTTCAATGGAGCTCGTTGCTTCTAAAGTTTGTGCTTTGCCTGCTAGCAAACATCTGCCTCCAATTTCTATGCAGATGCTCTTGATCACATGTATCTGAGTCATGCTTCTTTTGCAAACATATGTAATGAATTCTCTAAATATCAAGCTGACCTGATGTCACACCAAACAACCACCTGTTGACTGCTTCCTTTGTTGGGGTATCACTGATCTCAGCAATGCTGCTATAGTCTCAGCCTAGATGTCAGCACTGGCGTAATTCATAGCCCTGCAGTCAGTATCCTTTAAGATGAAAAACGAATAAAATACATGCCTGAGAGAACCTCACAATCCTAAAGAAATTTCTTCTCTTCCACAAAACACCCCCACACACACACACTACCACCACCAGATCTCAGGACTTCTTACTCAGAAGGCACCTAAGTTTCATTCCTTCCCTTCCCCAGCCATCACCGGGAACCACAGAGGGATGTTTACACTGCTGACACCTGGGTCCCAAAGCTATCTCTGGCAACTTCAGCATAAGCGTGCAGCTAACCAAGCCAGAACTTGGATCACTTGTAAACTGGGGACCAGTGACAAACAAGAGGACTTGGTGACAGCATAGTCCCCTGTAGCTACTTCCTTGTAGAAGAAAGCTCATTAGTGTTAATACTAATTTTTGCTTAAATAATTGCTTTACTTCTTAGGTCATCAGCTGAGGAAGTAGAAGTTAGGGACAGGAGTGCTGTAAACAAATCAAATGATAATTATAGTTCACTGCTGAACGGTTGTCACAAGAACTCTGCTTTCAGATTTTTCTTCACTGTGAGTGACTGTCAGCGTTTCACCCGTCTTATCTGATACATGGATGTATTGTGTGATGCAAGTCACTTGCTGCTTTGCTCAATTTCCTCCTCCCTGTTCAATAAATACTTACCTGATCTAAAAATAAATGCAAATTAGTTTGTAAATACTATCCTAGGGCTGCAGTCTGTTAGGTAGAGGCAAACTCAGCCAATCGTTTTGTATGTATGATAAAATGAAATCTGTGCATTGATTTTTTCCTGCTTTGTAGGAAGTTTTGAAATTGGGCCATTTTGTATTTCTGGCTGCTGCTAGCAGAATGAGGCTGTATTTGACAACAGAAGTGGACTTTAAAAGGCAGAATGCAAATAAGATATTTGGAACGTGCCCTAGGAGATGCGTCTCGGTTCCTCCTTTTTCCCCTCAAGTTTCACTTTATGGTTTGTGACAGTCAGCCTCCTGCTCTTCACTGAAACAGTGAGAACTGCCCTTTGCCAAAATTCAACTCGGTGTTTTCGAACTGAAGAAATAAAGCAAATTGAGAAAATGTGCCACCTTAAAAAAACCCCAACAGATCTCCTGCCGTGGATGCGACAGTTCAGTAGCAGGCACTTGGTCTTGACCATCCTGTGATGGGTCGGGGTGGTGGAGCCTCCCACGGAGCCTGGGAGCTGTGCCTCTGAGGCTGTGGAGATACCTACACATCTGGCATACCAGACCTGGTACAATGAGGTAGCTCTGAAGCCATCATCCAGCACCCACTGTTACTATTGAGGGTCTGAGACTAAAGAGAAAACTTGCAAAGTAATAGGTGAGATTAAAATGCTGCCCTTTCCCCATCATACTAAAAAGAAAGGTCAGCGTTTCCGTTGGTGAGGCTGACTGTGCCAGGTGAATGTGGTGTTGCACCACTGCTCGTTCTTTGCTTTCCTCATGACGAATGTGAGTGCTGGTCACTGCGAAGTGGAGAAAGGATTTCTCAGTTGTGGCTGTTTGGGGACAATGCAACTTGTGAGCTGCGTTTCAGGGATTATGAACTCTGATCGCCTTTATCGTACAGCAAGCTCCATTTTGTTTGTCAGCCCAGGCTCTCCTGCTATCTTAATTGCCTCCACAGTCCACATTTGGATGCAGTTGCAAGCAGTGGTGTTACAAGGTTGTCCATAGAAGGTCGCTAAACCTCGATGACCCTTGGTTATCAGGAAGAACTTATCTTGCCAGCCATTTTAAAGAGATGCAGAAGGCAAAGCTATGTCAGTGAAGGTCCCTGAATACTTTAAAGGCCCCCAAATTCAATAGCAAACAATGATCAAGAGGAAAAATTTCCAAAGCTGGGAAACGCAAACAGCAGCTTTTGTTTTGTCTAATTCTGTTTATTTGTTGTGCAACTGTAACAGAATCTTTTGCAAAATCTCCGTGCTATATCTCAGCCGTATCTGTTCCTGCATTTACAAACCACCAACTGCAAATGCATAGAAAATGGAAAGTCCAGGGCTTCAACAAATGAGGATGGTTGTGCATCTGTGTGTATGTAAAGGCAGGCATGTGGGGTTCGAGGGGGATAGGAGTAGCTCTGACTGGACACTGGGACCATGAAGTTCTACTTTCTTCTATGTCAACAAACTGAATTTGTGTGAAAGAAATAAGTCTTGGGGCTACTGGGGAGAGGGAAAAAGCTTCAGCCCTAGAGCTACCCCAGGCCAAGGGAAAATAAAGATATAAGGATCCACATCCAAACTCAGTTTTCTGGTGAGCATGAAACTCTGGAAACTTTTTAAGTCTGTATCATCATCTAATAAAAAATTTTGATACACTAAAGTTGACTGGACACAGAGGAGCTCTGAGGTAGCAGCAAACAGATCCAGATTTGAAAGCCTGTTTGTTCATTTGTTCTCTCTTTCACATGCTGATATTATCAGTGATGGCTGATACTTCAGAGTGAGATTTTAGGTTAGTATTTCTTAATATGTAAACCTACATGTTCAAATAATAAGTCATCCTCAACAGTTAACAAAGTATTACCATGGCATGACTAAGGATGATCTCTACTCCCTCTTGTGAAATTTTGTTTCAGGAGATAGAGTTGTTATCTACACTGTTTCTTCCATTTTACCTTAATTCCAATTCCATCTTGGCTTAAGTTGGTCTTCATAAGACCCTGGTTTGTCTTTGTCTCTTTGGACAACCTGCAGCTGAGTTAGTGTCTGTCAGGCAAGGTTATGCAATTTTACGTGTTGTCTTAGGGCTCTCAAAACTCAGTCATTCAGCATAAAAATAAGAGTTTCAGTTCCAGGAATCTGGAAGCTTTCTCATTTGTGAGGGGTTTTGATTCCTACCTCAAAGCCAGCAGCAGATTTGATACCATTGGGCGTCTCCATTCAAGTGAGGAAAAACACTTGCAGTTGTAGAAATATAACAATATTCAGCTAGAACCTCTTAATGTTGCCAAGAAAGTCTAATCCAATAAATTACGTGACATTTTTACCTTTAACTCCTAAGCATCAAGTCCATCCTGCGCCATGTCTACTTCTGGAGTGTTTTTTCCTGCCTTTCTCGTGGACAGTTTCCTGTGACCTCACCTATTTCTTGACAATTTGGTCACTCCCTTCAGAACAACTGTATTTTCCATTTACAAGCAGGAGAAAGCTCTCTCTTCCATGTTACCCACTTACTTCCTACCTCATAGTAGCTAAATTTGTAGATCTTGTTGTTGTACACCCCGTCTCCATCTAAAGCTGTGAGGAAGACGGGAAAAGTAGTAAAGACGGAATATGGTCCTTGCCTCACTTCAGTTCTGGGGTGAGCCAGACATTATTATTCTTTTTATAGGACACCAAGTCCTCATTATTGATACTTAAGGGAAATGTACGTAGAAATGGCTATGTGGCTAGCACACTTGAAAGTCCGCGCTGGGATAAAAGTGGCTTCCTAGTTCTTCCAAACATTTTGTACCTCTTCAGGGATTTCAGTGAACAGTGGATTAGGCAAATATGTTGAGTTGCATAACAGAACAAGGGAAAGACAAAAATCTTTTGCTTGTGTGATTGCCAAACTGATTGTGAGTGACAGCTCAAGTTGAGTTAAACATACAGACTTCATCATTTGTAAGCAGGGATGTTTTACAGTTAACTTTTTCACTTCTTTAGCAGTTTAGAAATGCATAACAGTGTTACTGCTTTTCATATGGAGGGAAGGAGGAAAGTAAGGTTCGTAATTTCACAATTCAGGAATAAGCATTCTCTGCAGTCTTAACATTTATTTTTTGTTGCCATTTAAAAAACACCTATGGATCCAATTTTCTTTCTTTTACCCCAGCTAATAACCAGCTCACTGTTGATTTCAGCAGCAGCCATGAAGTGAAAATAATACCATAAATAATTCTAAAAGGAGAATCAAATCCACTGAGTCCACAACTTTCTCCACACAATGCAATAACCATAAACTTCACAAATTATTTCAATTTGCCATATATTGATTTAAAAACAGAAAGCCAAAATGCACCATGTGCTTGAGCAGTGTCTTACAAGTAGTCTGCAAGTAATATTGTCGTGGTCAGTGTCAACCTGGTCCTGGCACATGATGCATATGAGCAGATGCTTGTTGTGCTCCTCTGAGTTCAAAGCAGCTTTGTGCATCCCTCCAGAGATTATTTCATGGTCAGGCTTGAAGACACTCAGTTCCAATCAAGTGTGATTGAATGTGGCTCAGAGGTGGAACAGCAAAAGGCACTGAGCATGGTTTACGGATCCAGTCTCAGGTGAGCGCATTCTTGTGTCAGAGCCTGGGATGCTAAAATGCGTATTTTGTCCAACATGATCTGGGGTGAGTTTTACTAAAGTCATCTTTCCTATTTCCATGCAGTCTTTCCCACGGTACTTTCTACTCATCTGTGTTTCTGTTCACCTTCCTTCAGCACCCTCACCTGCCTTCCTCCCCCTTTCCTGGTGTCCCTTGGGTATCAGCTGTTTGACGAGCTGCTGGCTTGCCAGCGCTCTGAACTGCTCATTTGCAAGAGCTGACTTGCCTAATGTCTTCAGTTCATGAGTAATCTCTTGAATTCACTATGGACATCTGTTTCATTTCAGTGAAATTAATTTCATCATCTACAGTGACTCTCCCTGGCAAAGTCTTAAGGCTTTTGCTTTCCTCTTACCTTTTTCTTTCCTTCAGTCTGTATGGCAGTTCACCACTCTTTACTGCATACCCTCTCCCTTCTTAGTCTCCTTCCCAACTTTAGTTTATTCATTTTCTGTTTTATTGTAAAAGTCTGTTATTTCGGACTCCTCTTTTAATATTTTCCTTTGTAATCGTACCTGCTTTCACAGACTTTCTTATTGGTACTGTGCATCCGACCTCGCAGCCTGCTATGCAAGAAACCCAGCATCTGCTCATTGACATCTATGGCAAAGCTGTATTTTTTACCCCGCCTCCAAATGACAAATTCTTTCCTCAAAACAAATATTGTTAAAGGAGAAACAAGACTGAGTGGGACAGTCGGTAGGAAAAAAACACATCCAGATGAACATATGTTATTTCGCAGCATGTCCCGTATATCATTCAAATACTTTTTGGCATATGCAAAACCTGCCCAGGACACATGGCTCTGCTACCTTGCCTTCTGTCCAGCTGACTGCCTCTCTGGCCCTGCTGCCTCTTCTCCTTCCCCTAGTGACAGTATTTGTGTTGACATTGCAATGGCAGCGCCTGGTAACAGGATCCTGTATTTACATGTACAGCAGTACATGGCTCTTGCCCTGGCCCTGCTCTAGGAGTAGGGTCTCATGCTCTGTACACTGAACCTCTGCAATTATTTATATGATTGATAAAGAGAGTTAAAACCTCATTGGAAACGGGGTAAGCCACTGTTGATTTGAATTTTGTTAAGTCAATACTATTCCCAAGTTTCTTTTTTTTTTGGCAAAAAAACATTCACTCTACTAGTCTGGGTAAAATTCATGGGGATAATCAGCAATTACAAGCAGATCACGATTACTAATTCACTGCAGCATTCCTGGAACATACTGTTTCCATTCCTGGATTGTTACATTGGCATTTAAATTATTAAAGCTGCATAATAACAAGTCATAAATTCCCCCTGGAGGACCTGAAACATTCTGACATTTTTATTAATGAAAATGCTTCAAAAAGATTAAAAAAAAAAAAAGTTTTAATGAAGTACCGTAGGAGCATGCAACCATGCTAATGGGTTAACTACATGTCCACTCAATTTAGGAAAAGATTAGTAAATTTAAAGTAAAGAGAGCTCGTTGGGATGCCTTTGAGTGCATTTTTCATTTCTTCATTCAGATACATATGTATTTATGTAGGCTTCTCAAGCCAAATTCAGTCCTCTTGAGTCACTATTTTTAAGGAGTGTGTTAGGATTGATTTAGTACAAATTCTTTACAGCACAGCTCTGCAATGTGTTTTTCCAGTCTTGCTCTTTTACCCCCATACACATGACTCGGTTTGGATCAAAATCGATTACAGCATCCACGTTACGGTGTTTTATCCCAGACCGCTTCCTCCTCTCCGTGTGCACAGGGTGGTTGTGCTCAGCCACCTCTCGTGTGGGCCAAGCGGTGAGGAGGGCCAGCGTCTCCCCCCGGCTTCGTGCCGCTGGTGCCAGGGGGAGGCAGCTCCCTGTCGCCCGCAGCTGACAGGGCATGAGCGCCGTGCATGCTTCTTAGGACTTTTTTCTGCCTGAATTTAGGTTTATTGCCATCACTTTTTCTGCAAATGCAGAAGCCGGTCCAGAAGAAAACAAACAAGTTCACTCAGTGATAGAAAGGCTGAGGGAATTGGGTCTTTTTAGTCTGGAGAAGACTGAGGGGGGATCTTATCAATGCTTATAAATACTTAAAAGGAGGGTGCCAGGTGGATGGGAACAGTCTTTTTTCAGTGGTGCCCAGTGATAGGACAAGAGCTAATGGGCACAAGCTTTAACACAGGAAATTCCGTCTCAACCCGAGGAAGAATTTCTGTACTTTGAGGGTGGCAGAGCACTGGCACAGGCTGCCCAGAGACGTGGTGGAGTCTCCCACTCTGGAGACATTCAAAACCCGCCTGGACGCCGTCCTGTGCAACCTGCTGTAGGTGACCCTGCTCTGGCAGGGGGGTTGGACTAGATGATCTCCAGATGTCCCTTCCAACCCTGACCATTCTGTGATTCTGTGGTAGAGGACCTGGTCCAGTATTGATGGAAGCCAAAGGAAAGTTTCCATTGACTTAAGTGGAGTCTGGGCTGTTGGAGGAGGAAGCTGACACGGCGGAGGCTGTGTCAGGCAGCTGCCTTGCCTTTGGCCATACAGCCGGTGAAACCAGCCTGTTGATGGGCAGTTTCCAGCGTCTCCACAACCAATGTTGGGGGTTTTAATCTCCGTTTTAAAGAAAGGACCAATGGTTGTTCATATATGATATTGCACTTTGCCAAAAAAGCTATTGAGCAAGACGTGACATTTATTTCACTGTGAGATTTCTCGTCACATGCTGTCCTGATATGGTACACAGCAAAACATAATCCACCAGTGAAGACCTTGCACTTGGGACACAGATATTGTGAGATGTCTCTTCTTCCCTTGGGATGTGGGTTATTTTTAAGCGTATTCCTATCAGGTAGTTCCTTGTCCTGAACTTTCTGGACTACTTATCCCTGTAGTATTTTTAGCTTGTGTGCCTTCTGCTCTTCCCAAGGGAAATAACTTAAGATTTACACTGGGAGCTGAAGGCTAGGATGGTTCCTGCTGTTGAATGACAAAATGCACCTGAGGTGAGACACCAGCTTTTTAGGAGAGACCAAAAGGTGCCTGGTGCTCCTGCCTGCTGAAGGAGAACAACCTACCACGCCTGGGTTCAACAGCGTGGCGATAAGGGGAAGGTTGGAAAGGGAACAAATACCCTGACCCTGCATCAGCTGAGGGATTTAGGCTGCCTGCTGCTGCTGAGAGCCCGTAGCAGCTGGGTGCCTCATTCTCTGGAGGGTTTTTGGAAAAAAACCCTCGTTCTCCTAATTGCACTGAGGAAAAAAAAACAGACTGGAGTGTCAGCTTGAGTATACATTAAAAAAACAGATCAATTAGTGTGATTTGTTTGATGTCAATTTATTAATTTCTATATGCATGACATAGATACTATTTGGTTGGACACCTCAGAAAGTATGTGAAAATTTACAGATGTAAGAGTGTGACTTGATGTCATTTTTCCAAAAAATTAACCCTGCAAATGCTGAATGATCTGGGCTTGTCATTTTTCTTGTCACCATTGTTTTTAAGCAGACCAGCATATACGTCTCCTTCTTTCAAATACCTTCACAGCACAGAAGACAGATTACTTCCCATAAACATAGGTGCATATTTTGCGCTTGTGACTCTTACCTTAAAACACACCTCAAATATCAGTAAATACCTCTGAGGTAGGTTAGTAGCATTTCAAGTGGTGGGAATAAGAACTAAATTTGTATTATTAACAATGGAGCAGCCAGTGTCTCTCTAGTTGTCCATCAGTGTCCACTCAGTTGTCCATCTAGCCCAGCACTTCCTTCTGACAGTTGTGAACATTTGTGAGAAGCTGGCACTGAAGGACGTTTGTGTAATAACTTGTCCACTGGGGAAGTTTTGTCTGTCTTCGTTAGTGCTACTGCAGTGGACGAGGGGGCTCACATGCACCCATATTGACCCAGAAGATCATCATATTTGTGTAAAAGGCCTCATACTGCTACGCATCAGTTTCCTTTTACTCTGTAAAATAAAATAAAAAAAATAGGATTCAGATCTGAATTTTATGAACTCCAGTTTTTTTTAACTTGTATAATGCAGAGAATTGCACAGACTTTGGTTTTTGTAGTCTTTCCTCACGAACATGCCTTTTTCCTCCCACCAGGGTGCAAAGCCTCCTGTCATTCTCTAAAAATCACAGCTTTTGCATATAGAAATCGGATATCCAAATCCACACAGTGAAGGTCAGCATGGGGTGTGCTTTATTTCTGTATTACTATTGCATTTTCCACTATGTGGTTTCTACATACTTAAATTCTCGATGCTCCTTGCAAAGACACTATTATAATGAAGGTCATAAGTCCATGGCCGGACAAGAAATGGGACCCACTGTCTTCACTTCAGACCACATCCTTAAAAACCCTGGGCTACGTTTTTTCTCCATTAAGCAGCTCCTCCTTCAGCAAGATATTGTTACTTGCTGATCTTTCTTTTTAATACAGTCTGTGGTTCTTCCTGCTGCCGACTGAACGTGCGCATCCCTACAAATAGGCATGCCTTTATTACACCTGTGTTATCTGCGGGCCTCTATTTGAGTCTGTTATTTTTCTCAGAGTGAAAGAGCTACAAAGTCCTTTAACTATTAAAATAGTATTTAAATTAAATTTAGGAGAAGCTGATATCACTTTCTGGTGGAGAATGGTCCTTAGGTACAGAGATTTACAGAGCTCTTCTTTTGCACATGGGGCTGACTTCGGTTTATGTGATGGTTCCCCTTGTGATGTTCAGGATTCGGTTGAGTAACCTGGGGACACATCGTGCTAAAGCTTTTAATTGTGACAACCACCACTAGTGTCTTACTCCGTGCCTTTCGTATAATGTTACGCTTCTAAGCCATTGTGGTGTATGCAGAAGTGATTTAAGATGCTTGGCTGAAAGGTGCAGCTCTTTCCTCCAGGCCAGCTGTGTCACGGTTGTAGTCATTTATTTTCTCTCCTCCTTTGTCATGTCCCCAGTAACGAGGCTTAGTTAGCCGGCAGCCACAATCTGACTGCACAGAAATGCCGGACCAAGGAATATTGATTCTTACCTCCGCTGTTGTCAAAGGATGTTCCTGTTAAGCTAGGTATAACGTTATAAATTACAGCAGCAGCTATTTCTACATGTAGCTACCTTTATGTATAAACTCCACACTCTGAGCAGCTCGCATAGAAGGTGCTGTTGGTTTTTTCCATTGTAAATTGCATTTCAGCAGCTGGTGCAGGCAGATCAATTTTGGCTCTTGATTTTCTTTTTCTTTTTTTTTTATTTTTCTGTTGTGCCACTGCACTGCTCTCTGTTTTTCAGACATTGTGCCAAACTCCTAATTAATCTGGTGTCAGAGGACAGCAGTAAGAATTATCAACAAGGGAGACTAAAGCAGGGTGCAGTTTGCGAATACTGGCAGCAGAGGAAGGAAATTCACTTCTCCCACTTCAATCTAGCAAGTCTCCTAGGTGAATTATTCATGCCATTTCCCCCCCAGCTGTATTAGAAGAGGTGCGGTAACCGCACAGCCTTGCCCGCGAGTCACTTTCTTCCCACAGCCTTTCACACACACTCTAAGGGACAGCTTTTTAGGAATGACCCTTTTTTAATACTGTGACCTCCTTTTAGGCAGCTCAGTCCCTGCAGCTGCGACACACATCCGACAGAATAACCACCATAATAAATGTAACCCCATCTCTCTCGTTGCTGTTATGTACAGTATTCCCTTCTTTTGCTTTATTTTTTTACCCCTCAGAAGGAAAGCAAAGGATAAAGAATAGCTGGGAAGACTCTTATCATTTCATGTTATTTTTCTAATTAGCCCTTAGGATCCTTCCAGGAGTCTCCATGGGGCAGAGCCTAATCAAAGACTGGAAATGCCGTAGGGAAGCAGTGCGTTCATTCAGAGAGCGTGCTTTCCTCCTGACACTGCTGATAATTCCTTTCAAACCCTTTTAAGTATCCTTTTAAGTCCCTTTCAAGTATTACTGCTCTTTTAACCTCCCTGTTTTCCTGCTGCTGTCAAGCAGCAAAGGAATAGGAAGTCTCAGCAGTTTCTTCAGAAATTGCAATACCAAGGGGAAAAGCCTGAGAAGTAACAGGACTTTTAAAGAATATCCTCCTGCAGCCTGAAGATGAAACATCTGCCTATTCAACTTTAGAAGCAAGCTCCAAAATGACAAGCCAAGTCACCAGCAGATTCCATATATTTAAATTTAAGATGTATCTCTTGAAGCATATGCGTTCGGTGTAATGCCAGTGGTACATTTTTGCTGGGTCATTTTGTATCACTTTAATTAGATATTTTTAAACAATCAGTCTCTGGTAGGAAACAGCAATAAAGGGAGGAAAGTGTCTTCTTTTGAACAAAATACGGTAAGATTAAGGCTTAGGAATGGCACAGAATTAAAGACAAGAATCCTATGTGGACATTAATAGTAGTAGTATTAACTTCATAAGTATTTGTATGTAATAAGCCTGTATTGGTCAGCATAGTGAACATCTCTTAATGGAAATCAGCTCAGATGGTCTTACAGAAAAACCCAGAAAGGAGCAGGCACCTTTCTTTGAGAAGTTGTTTATATGAATAAGCTCACGTATGTCTTTCTGGGCCCGCTACTGTAGCTTAGTGAGACTTTTTAATTATGATATGAAGAAGAGAGATTTAATGGCAGCTTTTTAATATATTTTATTTAATAAAAAAGTTCCTAAAATGGAGCTTTATCCTCCTACAAAACCAATCTGGGTCATTTCTCAGCGTGCATTGAAAGCGAAATATGATGGAGCTGTCAGTCAAGGAGCACAACCTCTTTAAAAGAAAACACCACTTACCAGACTTCAGCAGGAAGGAGTGATGATCCTAAGTGTCTAAGCAAGAAGAGCCACCCAGAGATGGTTGTCATGCCAGTTCAGTCATTAATTCTGAAAGACATAGTCCTGTCTTTAAACATAAAGTAGAAACTTTAGGTTTTCTAACTTAAAAAAAAACTAAGCTGGAAATCGCTGCAGTTCCTTTCAGTAGTAGAGGCTGGGTGTCCATTCCCCGATCTAGTCTTTCTCTACAAGCAGTTTTCCTGCTTTGGCTTCCATCCCGCTTGCTTTATTTGTACTTTGTGACTTGGTAGGCGCAAGGTATAGGAGCAGAAGACTTTTTAATAGCAGTCCTCTCTGACTTCCCACTTTTGTAGTGCTCTCTGTTTTCTGAATTTAAGAGAACTAATGAGAACTTCGAAAGAAAGGAGGCGGCAGCACGCACTGCAGCTCTTTGCAGAAAATCAAGTTTTGCCACAGTAGAAAGGTGTGTGCTTTCGTAATCTATACCTAGAGGCTGTCATCTTTTTATCAGTGCAATCCTAATGAAATGACTCGCTGGCATTACTTATTTATTAAATTGATTTTGTTGTTTCACTTTCTCTGAAAGTCTGCAGCCCGTGGGAAGGATATGACATAAGTCTTTCCTCTTCCAGAGCTTTCATCTTCCCAGGACAGCCGCAGGCTCTTCTGCAATAGGCGCCACCTTTCCTTCAGCAACAGTAGCAGTTCAGTTCCATATTTTCCCCACAGTTCGCTGCATCACAAATTTGCATGCTGGTACTTAATTTCTTTCTCCCTGTCTATAACCTCACTCCCATGTCTGCTAGCCATTTTTGTTAGCTAATAAGATGCTCCGGTGTTTAGTTAGTGCCAGTACCCTGTTTTGTACTGTTAGCTTGCTGCAGGAGCCCTTGTTTAAGGTGTCAGCTTGCGTAAGATGCAATTTTTATGCTGCTGAAAGACAGGTTTGCTGTTACTACAGTTACAGTTTTAAACACGAGAATTCCCAAAAGAAATTCTCACTTTATTCTTATAAAGCCCTGCTGTGCTTTTGCACAAAAAATATACCCTGTATACTTTCATACTTTTTCTAGGTAAACATGAATCAGCAAAACCACATATGCTTTCAATGCAACAGAAAGTTGTTGACAATATTTTTCTTTTTTTATCAAAAAAAGGCCCAAACCCAAGTTTTGGCAGGAGCAGCGAGAGAGTTTTTTAAATTACCGTTTTGGGGCATCCTGCCATCTTTCTCAGTGTACGCTGCCTTCCTGTTTATGCCCTTCACTCCCCCAGAACCCACAGGGGGAAAAAAAGGCTACAACTAATTTCAAGCCAGCCTATGGAGAAAGGTGGGAGATTTGAAAGTAGTTTTGTGGCAAATACACACGTCCTGTTTAAAAATAAATAATTTCTCCCAGCAATGCCTTTTCAGCTTACTGAGCTTCCAGGGAGCGTTAAGGGCTATGACAAGTTGGCATTGCTGCTGTGGTATCATAGCAACTCCAGCAAATCAAGACGGCGCCCTCCAACAATGAATCATTCATTTAGAAACCATATCTCATCTTTCCCTTACTTGTGAAAGATTTATTCCTTTCAGGAGGAAAATTTATATCCGCCATACAGACGTGGGCTGCACAATACCTTGTGGAGCGTGTACAATAGCTTTGGAGGGATTGCTCAGGGCATTGCCTTCTGCCAAGGCAGTAGTTTGGAAGAAGTCTGAACAAGGCAGCAGTGGTAGCTGTTTGGATATCTGCCACTTCCCAAAGCAGCTCCCCTTCAACCTCTGCATTTTACCTGCCTCACTGAAGGGAATGAACATCACATCATTATAACCTTTGGTTTTTCTTCTTCTGGTAAGGTGGGTGAATCACCTAGTGAGCCAGCAACAGAAGGTAATGATACTGCCAAGTTAGTTATTAATGATCTGCCTCTAAAAAGCATCTAAGCTGTAAGCAGGAAAAAAAGAAGTAATTATTTTCTTACTAGGAAATCCCAGCTGAGCATATTGCTAAGAAACACATCAGAAGAGTCTGCTTAAAACAGACTAAGTCAGATTTCCTAAACACTGTTAGACACCTTTGAAATCAATTAGATGGCTGAGAACCTCTGTAAGAAGCCGTCCGAACGAGAAGCCTGTGAAGAAGAAAAGTGCCTTTCCAGACCTATGCCTAATTGATGGAGTTAATAACAGCATCGGAACACATCCTTTCTTTTTCATTTGATGTGCAGATTGGAAACCAGGACTTGGGTTAGGACTAGTAAGCCAATTCAGTTAAATACAAATACAGAAGTAAAATGTCTTTGCACAGTAAGAAGGTATAAAGTTACTCTAGCACTGGAGTTCAGCACTTCAAGGAAGTAATATGGTGAAATAATTTTATTAAATTAATAAGCACAGGGATATGTCATACTTAGGCTTGTTGACAAAAAAGTAAACAATAAAAATAATCGCTTGGGTATTCAGAGTAATCAGATGTTATTACATTTGGCATTTTCTAGAATGCTAATTCTTGAATTTTGTGATTTTACCAACAGTTCAGCTTTCCAAAGTTGACAGCAATACAAATTCAAAAATCAAAACCATGCACTTCAAAGGGTTAAAAAATACAAACTTTAATTTTTTAAGCTAATCAACAGATATTTTTATATCAGATGTAGATATTTTTTTTCTTATCGCTTCAGTGGTTCTAAAGCATTAGGGTTGGTATGTTTTTTTACTTTTAACTTGGGTATGGCAAGTTTTTAAGTAATGCTGATTGAAAGAATTTACTGGATTTGAAAGAGAAGGTGAAAGAAAATTTGGCAAAACCATTTCTTCCATGCATGGCTGAGCTTGTCAATAAAAAAACCCCTCCTGTCGCCTTTCTCTGCCTCCAGCTTTCTTACCAGAGCTGCACAGGAGAACAACGATGAGGGAATAAAAGAGTAGTTTAATTGGCAAGTACCCTCTCTTTTTCATGGGGCACAGAATGCCTGATAATTCAGTTAAGGTACTTTACATGGAAGGGCTTGATATCTGCTTCATCACAGTGTGCTAAACTTGAAACATAGCAACACTTTGTGCTTTGTTTTAGCCATGCAGTAGTGGAGTAATAAAATGAGTTCAATCGTTCATTGCTGCCTTAAGGAATCATCAGGTTATCTGTTACACTTCACCCTAGAATAGGATAGTAGACAAGCAACAGATAAGCTTTTTTGAAAAAGCATGTGGAGATACCTTTCAAAGCTATAGTGTCCCAGGTTTTTTTATCTGAGGGCTTTTTGTTCCTATTTCAAAGTTAGGGAAGTAATAAATGCTGAAAAAGCCATCATCGGGGCTGAACCTACAAATATTTTAAATAGAGCAGTTGAAAAGGACTTTTGATGCACATGAAGCTATTCAGATACATCTCTGGTTCTAGGATCATCACTGTCACAAATCCAAGTTTCAGTCAGTGCATTTCAGTCCTTAGTTTATTTTCTCTCCTTTCTATCATCAGAAAAGAGCAGGAACAGTATTTTCAGTTATCATATGTCTTCATTAAAAACAAATATGTGCAGTGGTGCTAAGCAGTGTTCAAATACAGAGGAGGCTCTCCCTGTCCTAACAGGTCTGGTCCTTGAGGACGATGAAATTAGAAGAAAACATTGCAGTATTTATAAGTACAGCTGTGGTGTGGCTTCCAGTTCCTTAGAGTTATGTGCTGTATGTGCATTATTTTCTATTTACCATCCTGAAAAAAGTTACTAGCTTTCTAGGGAATTGCTTGTATCCTCACTCTTATTTGGCAAATAAGGGAGAGAGGTTTGAGAGGTTAACCTCTAACAGAAAGGTCTGTCAAGGTACAACTGTTCACTAGGGATGGAGGCAAACCACCTTATTTTCCATTCCAGATCTTCTCAAATTGTTCAGTTGAGTTTCAGCCTTAGTTAAACAAAACTTCAGAGCAGTGGTTAAAGCCCCACCGTTTGGTTTGGCTCCCAGATCAGAACTTTGAAAGTGTTAAAATTCATAGTATAATTCTGTTTGGGAGTTTTTACTTAAAGGTGGATGGATTTATTTTTTTTTTAAATAATGTCATCCTTGGTCTCTTGGCTATTAGTACCTTAAAGTGCCACCTCTGAAGAGAAGAGAAGAGAAGCAACACTGAACTTCTCTAGGCGAAGGGGAAAGCGATTTCTTTCTGTAGAACCCATGTGACTGCTTAGACCATTATATTATCTTCACTTAGAAGTGAATACTCTCTTCTCTCTAACAGATATCTTTTAAAGCTTTTTAGGCTGTACATCTCTGGGGAGTAGAATGGTAGGTTTTCATACATCTTCTGCCAGATTGGCTGTATCAAAATTTCGGGTCCGGCATTTGAAATCATGCCTTCCCTCGTGCCCATGAAAAACCAAAGACACTTTCATAGGCTAAAGGAAATCTTAGTCTTGATGACCTTTTCCTTGTTATAAGAGAATGTTTTTTGGACTATGGCCTCTGCCCTTCAAGTGTGGTATCAGATTTTTCCACTCGTGAGCTGTGAGTACTTAGTCATCAGGAAGTACACTGCCAGACAAATCATAGCTCTGCCTTTCCTGTTGTCACTTTTTAGTACCATTCTTTGAACTATTCATGTGCTGATGAGTTTTTCAGCAATGAATGCAGGGGAATAAAGTTCATGATTCCCCAGTGAACGGCTCGCCGCTCATCACGTTTCTCCAAAGGACTGAAAAAACGGAGGAGATATACACTCCATTTTTAATTACTCAAAAGATGTCCAAGTTTGCTCCTCCTTCCTCCAGACATTTACAGGATGTTTATCCTCACTTTAGTGGTCATTCGCTTTCTCAGACAGGCAGATGAACACTACTCCCAAAGGGGCAAAGTGAATAAACTTTGGTTCATTGACTGGCCTGTGGTAGGAAGAAGCGAAAACTGTAAGAAGCTTTTCCATCTAGGTCTATTTGGCAGGAAAGAAAAAGGAAAAAAATACAGGAGTTGCTATCTTCAGGAATTCAAGCCTTCTGCCCTGGAGTATATTAAATTTAGAAAACATATTAACGTACCGCAAAACCCACAGGACAGATTTCAATTGACTCCACCTAGATTTTGGTGGCAAAACATCCTGGCCACATAAACCAATGGAGCATTTTGTGTGGAAAAGTTGGCTTCAGCAGTTATTACTCACAAGTCAAAACAGAAAGATTTATTTCATTTTCCATTTCAGTTCTCCTCCATCTTCTAACCTCAGGAGGAGAGCTTCCTTCTTTTCAGTTTATCCAGATGCAAATACCTATATAAAGTAGAAGGCAGTGAAGAATCCTCCCTGAAGCTTCCTCCTGCTGCGTTTTTCACGCAAAAGCCTGTTGGAAGGGATTTCTGAAGTCAGAGAGGATGCTTGGGATTCACCTCTGAAGCATCTGCAGCTGCTGCAGAAAACAAAAGCAGCCACTTTTGTGACTGGGCATTTTGGCTAAGTTTGTCCCACTATATACTTTAAAGCTGGTAAATGTATTGGAAGGGTCTGTGGTTTAAGGTGGGCAGGCTCTGTAGCCCTTGAAGATCAAAAAGTCACACGCAAACAAAAGAAAGTAAAGCAAAACCAAGTCATGGAAAAAAATGAGGAGGGTGGGGGTGGCATTAAGAAAAAGAAGTATTTCTTTCCAGTGGACTGAGGTACCAAACTAACGAGGGTCTTTTTAGTTCCTAGCCTAGAGTGATTTTGAGAGAGCCTCAAACCATTCTGAGGTGCAGCAGCTGGCTCCTATACCTAGCTGGTGTAGGAGGTTTCGTGCCTTTCCCTATCTTCTACCCACTTGAAGTCTTTCTGAGATTTAAGCAGGGGGAGAAGGACACAGATCCTGTCACACTCTTACTGAAAATTCAGAGCCTGTACCCTTCCAAGCCTGAGCACCTTATTAAATGCAGAGTCCTCATGATATTTCACTTCTAAAAAATGCAACAAAAAGTCCTTTATCAAATTTCTCATTATCTTGGCTTGCAGTGCACACACAGTTATCTCCATTATATCTTTTAATATATATTCATCTGTTCTGTTTGCACATGTAGTCAAGTAAAAACAGTGATGCTGATAAAATATTGGTTTAACTGATGCTAGAGGAGATAACTTGGGGAAAGGCTAATAAAAGATGAAGCCAGCATGATTAAAGAAAAAAGGAGGCGATACCTGCAAGTATAACAGTATTGAATGGTGCTGGCAGGCTGGGGTGACGTGAACTCGGTGTGCAGAGTAAGAGGAGCCCGGTGCTGTGGTGGTTGAGGGCACGGGAAAGTAGGGGCGATGTGGTTGTGACCCATCCCTCCCTTACGGGCTTCTTTTGAAAGACTATACATTTCCTGTTGAAGAGGAAGAGAAGATGGGGAGGCAGAGAAAGAGGAAGCTGTAACCACAGTGTGGGGTGACAGGCAAAAAAAAAGGACTATCAAAAAAAAACAAACCCCAACAACCTCCTCCTATGTAACAGAGCTGTTGCACACACATACCAGGGTCTCAACAGCACAGAAACGTGCTGCCTCAGAGGCCAGGCCAGCTGTTTTGTGTTAGAAAACAGCTGGAGAAGGAGGGGAAAACACCTCTGGGACAGGACCTGGAGCACCTAAGCTGGAGCCCTCTGCTGAAGTTGTCTTTGGGAGCACCTTCTGCAAAAGCAGGCAAGCCCCCTTGGTTGAAACCTGGCTTTTGGGGGTGGTTTCTCATCCTCATGCTGCGTGTTGTACTGAAAGAAGGGCTGAAATGGGATGAGAGATCCAAGCAACTTTAGTGCCTGTGGAAATAATTAAAAAATGAGATGCAGGCACCCCTTTGGTTTTCCAGGTCATATTTCCCTACCTTCAAGCACACAAGTTATATATTGCTGAGAGGGATTATGCCCTGTATCTTTTTGCCCTTGCTACCTCTGGAGCAAAACCAGTTTTCTGGTTCGGTGGTTAGAGAGCCTCCTTCTAAACTACAGCCAAAATGTATCCAAGTCCTGTTTATACCCATTTTTTTCTAATGCCAGCACTGTCTTCTGAATTAAATGGCTCTTCTTCCCTGTTTTTTCCATCATGGTTATGTTGAAACAGAGCAGCTTCTCAGCCTTCCCTTTGCTATGGAAAACAAGCTCTTCTAGTTTCCTCTCACTTGATCAGGTTTCTCTGTACCGCTTGATCAGCTTAGTAACCTTCCACTGAACTGGGGATGCTCTGAAAGCCTCCTTGATCTGCTGCAGAGTTA
>NW_009648061.1:1428412-1453348 GCF_000708025.1 Charadrius vociferus
CCTGCTGTCGTCTTAACAAGGCCTTAAAACGGCAAAAATATTTCTCAGTCTCTACCAGAAATGCCTCACCAGACCCATTCTCCAGTTGCATTTGCCTTTTTCCATGGCTGCGTCGCACTGCCAGTCAGTCATTTGGCAGTATATTAGTACACCCAGTCTAACTGATGAGTTCCTGGCTCGTGGCAGAAATTCTTGTTATTAGTCCCCAGTGTTTGGCTTGGCATTTTCTACTTATTTTCATCCCATTTTTATTACACAAGTCTCAAAAGTCATCTGTGCTGGTGGTGCTTACTAGATTTGCATCTTTAGCATATGTAATCTGCATATTCACAGGCTTTGTGATGTGGTGAATGAAAATTAATGAAAATGCTGATGAATATCAGCTTGATCTTCAGGAGCCCCACCAGTAAATTCCTTTGAGGCCGGAGCATCTCCTTTCAGCATTTCTGATTGCATTTCTCTCTGAGCCAGCCCCGTAAGCATTTCAGAGCATTTCTTCTAATCCATGTAATTATTCAGTCTGATGAATCCTCTCCTATGTGATACCATATCAGATGCTGTTACCTAATCAGATTGTACGAACACCAGCATGACAAATTAATTAAACCCCCTCCAATTTCATGCACTGGTTCTTTCAAAGGTTTGCAGCGTAGACTGTCTGGCTGTTGTTGTCTGGACCCTGCATTAAGCTTACTGAGTATAGCTTCAATCCTCTGTTCTGCCTGTGTTTGACATCACTGTATTTGCTGAAGATATTCTTTTGATTTTGGAATGATGTTTATTATAGTTTGAACCATTTCAAGTAATAATAAGAGGAGGAGAATCTTCTACTTCATTGGCCGTTTTCTGAACCATTCACCATTACTTTTTCTCCCATACAAGAACCGCTTGAAGATTTCCTCCCATTTTTTTGTTTTCACTGCTGCGATATGCAAGCGTGCTTGTTTACTTGATGTGGGCAAAGTATGTAACGTGGTCAGAATGCACTGGAGTCCCAGCGCCAGCAGTACTCCCACAGACCCGTGCAAAGGCGTCTGCAGCAGACTGGGATTTTTTGTGAGCTGAAACCAGCAGTCCTGCTTCCCACTGACTTGGTAGCGTTCCACCATGAGATCCACCATTGCCTCGAAAATGAAATGTGCGTGTACAGCCAAATAACCTCGTCAAAAGAACATCTGCGATAGGTGTGCAGCTTTGTTTGCCCCAGTTGACCTCAGGGTCTCTGTTGTTACTGCTGTCGGTAGAGATGCAGAGGTAGAGATGTCTGCCACAGTGGAAAAGGGAAAGATAATGACTGTCTGCCCAAGCCATACCTTGCAAGCATTTTTTGGTTTGAAGTCTTCAAGTCTTTTCCTTTGTAAGCCTTTTCTCACTGCATCTTCGAAACCTGTCCTCTTCCTCCATTCCACATCTAGCAGCACAGGCACGACTGTCGGTATGTTTTTGTATGGTTTGCAGCCTCCCTGTGAGCAACAAATTGCTTTCCTATCGTAGGCTTCCTGGTGAGTGGACAAGCTTGGTACGCGTGCTCAATTCACGTTGCTGAGCATCCCAAAGAACTCACTGACTTGTTACCAAATCAATAAACCTTAGGGTCCAAAAATGTTTTTAATGATGTCGTGAAGCATAAGGACTGTATGTACGGCTTCAAAACAGAATATCCATTTTTGCACTGACCTGGATTTTGCTTTCCTCTTTAAAATCTATTTATTCCAAACTGCTTGGCTCTGATGGGAAATCATAATCATCTATGACATGACATAATGCTCGCACTGAAATAACTAACAAACAAATGTGTGATGTTACTAATATCAGGTTCTTGAGGAGCAGGAAAAAGAAAAGACTTCTGGTTAAAAGCAAATTATTGAAATGCCCTCTAGTACCAATGTGATTAAGGTATTTCATCTAGGTCCACTGCAGGCTTGCTTTGCAGTTTATTACTTTGCTATAGGCAAACAACCATCAGGGAGAACTCCCAGTCTGGAATGAGAAAGTTGGAAAGCCCCTTGGAGAGGGCTTCCAGAGTCACAGGGGCAGTGGCTTGCTCACCAGCCTCTGCGTAGTCCCCACCGTAGCTGTGGCACCTTGGCTTGCTTCACATGGCATGCAGTAATACAGTACAAAGCCTTCTGAGTTCATGGGTGCTTTCAGCCACTTCAGTTCTTCTGATCTCCGGAGAAGAATGGTAATCCTAATCTGAGCCAGTATTTTAAAAATGAAATAAACAAATAAATGGCATTTATACAATTCTTTCATCATAGTACAATGTAAACTGTGAAATGCTCCAAATAAACTTTGGTCTGAAATGTGAAGTTGCCCAGAAGATTACAGCACCTTTGTGAACAGCCCTCAAACATCCAGCATAGGAGTTTAGGACAGAAGGTAAAGGCAGTTATTTGACTGAAACTTCAGGACCATTTCCCTTAACAGCTCTAAGAGAAACATCCAAATCATACAAAACAAGACGTGCCTTTCCTCATGATCACAGATGGCAGGGTTGAGAGTTGATAGCACTCTTTAAAAGATGCTTCCTTTGTAATATTAAAAACAATATTAAATTCAACAAAGCCGATCTTATCATCACCATTTCATGTAGAACTGTACCATTCCTTCTTTCCATTGCTGATACAATTTCATCTGCCTAAGTTTGTGAGGCTGGACAAGATGAGAGGAGGAGGTCTCGACTCTCGATACATACTTCCATGTCTTCTGGTAAGACACCTGGAGAAGCAAAAACACTCAAGAAGTGTTATTCCTCAAGTAAAAAACATGTTTGAGTTGCACTGAGTCCAGAGGCTACTGGATCAGGTCTTACCATTTGCATAAAATAGCATTTTAAGTACAGTTACTTTCCATTCATGAAACTTGAGCTTGAAAAAAGCAGCTTATGTTTCAAGTTATTACCATACTACCAGTTGGAGCTGCATCTCAAGAATTTCTTGTGGCTGTTATAAAATTCTAACCAAAAATATAATGGCCTTTCTCAAAGGTCTTTACCTTTTTTCCCTTTGTTTTAACTTTATAGCCCTTGTTTCTTTCCCACAGATCCTTCTGACAATGTAGTTTGATATTTAATGCAGCTCCATTGACTCTTCCAGAACCCTTTCTACCCGTCCCCTGTCACCTGCCCCTATGTGGGCTGCAAGGGCAAGTGCTTTCCCAGCATGGGCAGCGGGGATGGTCCTCGCTGAGTGACCGCCCTATCGCTTCCCAGTCCCGAGAAATGAATGCTGACTGCAGTTAGTCAGGAGACTTGCGTGTACCTTCCTGCACCCTCAACTTCACAGCTATTTTGAATTAAAGGCTGTCACTCCACCAGGTCTATTCGGAGGGGTCCTCTGTCACTGAAATGCCTCGCGCAGGGCTGGGGCTGGGACGTGGTCTAGGCTGAGTGCTTGCATTGCAAGTCTCGTTACACAAAAACGAAGAGTGTGTCAGTTCATCCCGATACGGCCCTTTGGGGGTTAGCAGAAAATTTGGGGTTTGACCGTCATCAACAGTACATCCATTAGTGCTGTAGATCTTTCTCCAAAAGCCTGAGAGCAGAAGGGCAACGCAGTTGTGCTAGCCCAAACCGGGGCTTAAGAGTTGATCCCCAAATTGTGGGTCAACTAAATACCATGACTAAAAGAGGGTAAAACTATTCTTCTTTGTCCTATGCTATTTGGGTTTCAAGATAAGCGTGCAGCAGAGCTTCTGAGTAGAATTGCCTTTTAATTTTACAACGCCTCTAATTCAAGGCTCTTTGGTTATAAATCCCTCCAGTTTCAGGGAGAAAAGGCTTAATCCACTAGATACTACTGTGACAAGCATCTGCTTCCTCAAAGGCATCTTTATTAAAAGGAATCAAGATAGTCTCTTGGAGGAAAGACATCAGGAAAGCTCTGTAATAAAAAGAAATACCTTATTTTCCTTAAAACCTTTTGATCAACAGCAGCAGCTTTGTTACTGGCTGCAAAAAAGAATTTATAGTATTTGAATATGTAATTGAGGCAGCCTATCTTTTGTTCAGAGAGAAATAAGTCATATAGCTAAAAAAACAAGACATTAAATCCTTCATACAGTTTTCAACTGTATTTTTTAAAAGATTTTTAATTCAGTTACAGAATTACTGCAGCTCAGTTCCTATTATAAAATGAGATTTTGGCACTCTTGCCTAGAGTTGACAAATCGGTCAAACTGGGAGCTTAAATTTGGAGTGACAGCAACAGTTCTCCTCCACTTTAACCTCAACAAAGGATTTTGCCTAATCTCAAACACTAAAATGTAGAAACATAAAGTCAGGTCTTCCAAAAAGAGAACACAGAAGTAGTAACGGAGTTGCCTCATGGAAAAGGAAATACGCATATATATATGTGTACTTCCGCTACTTCTAAGTTTAGGGAAATACAGCCCTTTTCTTAAGTTTCAGGCAATTAGGTCTTGCCCCGTGACAGGGCAGGAGGTAATCTGCAGTGCTTTTAGAGCTAGTTCAGCTATCTGTGATGAGACCCAAGACGTACAAACAGCTGGAACTTCTTTACTTTTAGGGTAGTGGAGCACTGGAACAGGCTGCCCAGAGAGGTGGTGGAGTCTCCCACTCTGGAGACATTCAAAACCCGCCTGGACGCTGTCCTGTGCAACCTGTCATAGGTGACCCTGCTCTGGCAGAGGGGTTGGACTGGATGATCTCCAGAGGTCCCTTCCAACCCTGACCATTCTGTGATTCTGTGGAGCCCACCATGGTTCATCTCGGCTGGGAGGTGGTGGAGTGTATACGTACGTACCTGCCGCACGCCCAAGCGAGAGCTGCCGGGGCTGTAGTCGAGGAGGGAGAGGGTGAAAGGAGGAAAGCGTGAAGAAGGTCTAAAGCGTCTGAGGGTGGACAGTGGTGAGAAGCTGTTTTCTGTGACACCATCTACTGCTCTTTGGTAAAGTGCACGATGACCTAAAGAAAGATGAATCTACTGCTAAAGCCCATTGGGATTTGTATGTTATCCAGCAGCAACAGGCGTAGAGGTATATGTTCCTGGGGATTGGGCTCCAGAGCTCACTGTGGGTTAAGAATCCTGCTCTACGCTGTCATCACAGTAGAGTAACCAGTTTTAGGAAATTCACTGCCTGCAGTAAATTTGGGGTGACTTGAGGGAAAGGCTCTTTTTGGATCATCTGACCTTCAGGCTAGACTATTCAAGAGAGGCGTCATGATACCTGCTTTGACAGTCTGCTGCTCTTATAACAGTCATGTTTTTGACTCTTTGGGACAAAGAGTTTCAAATAGAGAGTTTAGAAAAGATACGTGCTGTGCAGCATTGCTGAAGTCTTTAAATACTTGGAGTAGAGAACTATACTTTTACAGTTCTGGTTTTGAACATCTGTCTCTTTAGGATCACCACTTCTGAATGATAGTGCTTTGGAGGACCATCCCGCAATACTCCTACAGCTCTTACACTGCTGTTCCTAAGCTGGAGCACTTCTTGCATTCCAGCAGAATATAACCTGGGTTTAGCTCCACTTATAAATTTTCCTTTGAGACCTGTAACTAGTATGAACAAGTTTCTTATTCTAGCCTGCTCAGAACAAACATACTAGATCATCAGCAAACCATAACACAGCATTATCTCAAAGAAATTTTCATTTTCTTTGCAAGCATACCTTCCAGTTTTTGTTGTAAGACATCAGCCAGCATTGACTGCTTCAAAGTGTTTGCTCCCACCACCACTCTACAAGGTCTGTTCCAGGATCGCATTAACCTGATGTCCAAAAGAATTTATTCGTTAAGACCGCCATAGACTAGTTTTTTCCTGACCTGCACCTGGACACTCAGTAGTCTTTGTACCTTCCTGGCACTTATTTCCCGGAAGTGTTCCACAGTGACTGTGCATATCCTCATTTCAGTTTTTCCACCATGCAAGTAAAATAAGAGAGTTTCGTCAGGATCGCTGGGTGTTGTTGGCTTCATTCATGCGTCTGCAATGTTTGTATTCTAGTATTATGCACAGAGATACAGCATTCTATTTACCCCAAGATGGTATGACCACTGCGGTCCAAGCTGGTGGCCTTAGCATCTTCATGTTTCAGAAGCTGTTTCGGGAGCACTTAACACTTTTGCCTGACTGCCCTGCTAAGCCTGAACATGCTTTAAAAAGGATGTGTCCGCTGTGGGTTTTATTTTTGGTAGAAAAACAGTGCTTCTAAATGAACAGATGAATGAGGATCGGATATGTGTGCAAGAAAGGTTTTAAACCCTGTTGTTAAGCCTCAAGGATGAAGCCATTAGAGTTTCTTGTGCTACGCTTCTCTGAGGACCTGCAAATACAACATAAGCTATTTACACCCACAGTTTTAGAAACTGAAGCTGAGCTGAAACATGTCCTTTGTTTCCAGCTTTATTGCTAAGCCCTACCAGAGTTGTCAGTACAGACAGACAACTGCAAGTTTTCCCCCCTGCAAGTTTTCAAGTTTTGTTAAGGCAAAATACAGCTAGTTAGAGAGACCATCAACTTGTCCATAGTAATGTTGGTCCTTTTATTACCTGTGCATCCAAGGCTTTGCAAATGAGGGTCTTTTTTTTCTTCTGTTTTTTTCAGCCTTGTACCTTGTATTGTATTTTGTCCTCTGGCATTGAAGATTTCAGCAAAGGATAAATTGCAATCTATTGTTCTTGTAGACAGAGAAGCGTAGTGAAGAATTCACCGAGTTAGACTAGCTTATAGGCCATACTATGCTATCAAAGCAAACCAGCTCAATTTTTCGATCCCCACAATGGCAATAGTGTGACACTCAACTCGACTCTCTCCCTCTTGGTAAAAGTCTTGGCAGGATGCCCATGCGAAGCCAATTTTGTATTTCATATTAAAGCAGCTCAGAGATAAATTTTAGCTGTGCTGAATTAATGCTTTCCATCCTGTGTGCTTCCTTGCACATCAGCAACAGGACAAAAAAAAAAGGCATGGAGAAGATAGAAAAGAGATCACATCTCCTCTGACTTTGTGGAAATAGGGTCTTAAATGACTCAAAGCAGAACAAGACTGGTCTGGGGGTGAGGGGACTGTGATAGGAGGCTGTTCTGGTGAAACCTCAGCACAATGTAGGGCTCTGCTGTGGAAGAATGGTAGATAGTCTATCTGTATTGCATTTCTTACCACTTTTGAAATCCGGGAGTAAGGAAATCCATCATTCAAAACCAGTGACTCAGAGAGAGAACCTACTAGGCAAAATTACCTGTTGCACTACGATGTTTCATCATCAGTTTCAGTTAAGCTGCTGGGAATCCCTCAGTGTTTTTGCTGAACTTAACAAGTCAGGGTCTTGTGCTTGCATAAAACAAATGAAAATGAGCTAAGAAGTTTTAACTATGCAATTCAAGTTGAGGAATTAGAGGGAGTGGGCTAGTAGTGTTCATTGCTATTGAAAGAATAAGTTTTACTAAGATGGGATCATTGCATCGGG
The DNA here is from genome assembly GCF_000708025.1 of Charadrius vociferus. Lineage (NCBI taxonomy): Eukaryota > Metazoa > Chordata > Aves > Charadriiformes > Charadriidae > Charadrius > Charadrius vociferus. The sequence continues at coordinate 1,435,844 of NW_009648061.1, forward strand.
TCATAAGGAATGCAAGAACGAGAAAGGATGTCAATAAAGATAATTTTAAGATGGGAGTTGTTTGGTGTGGGCACAAGGCTAAGATATCAAGTGTCTCATGATGGCGCGTGCTCTGTTGCTGAGGGTGTTTGTAGAGATGCTGCTAGATGGCAGAACCCATTTAAGAATTACTGAAGCACCATTTACAGTTCTTCAATTAGTGGAGGAATCCATCCACTGCGTGTCTGATCACGTCTTCAGCTGGAAGGTATTTAAGAAGACATATTTTTTTAAATTTGGATTTTGTGAACCCAAATTAAGCATCAAATTATACCACATATTTGGCATAATCAAGAGCACTCACAAAGTCACTTGTGGCTGCACTTCTGCTTAAGATGCACCCCTACCAGACACATAGAAATAAAAGTTACAAGGCTTGCTTCAGCTTCATAGGTGCTTCCAAGTCTCTTCTTCCCTGAGGAGAAGGCTGCCTAGGTAGTGCTTGAGGAATTCTGAGTATAAGCATTAGCCAAGGATTTGGTGAAGATGTAACAGGATTAATTATTGCCAGGTTACTCCAGTGAACCCCAGGCTCTAGGGTTTGTATGACCCAGTATATTCAGGAAGAACGCTTTTTTGTCTCCCTCGATAACTTACGTGTTCCCAAAATGTACAGATAAAAGGTCTGAAGCATTGATACGTTCCAGTTCTCCCCTTTATTACCGAATCCAGTAAGGACAGAGCATATCTAGTCTGATTGCATTTCACATTAATTGGTATTTTACCTGTATTTCCATTATCATGGAAAGCCATTTATTATAAGAGCAGCAATTGGGCTCCCAGCTGCCATGAGATCACATGAGCAACAGTAATCAGATTCTCCCATGGCCTCCCACTCTTCCAGGTAAGAGAGGGTATTCTCAGCGTTGCTTGTGTAGAAATATTACTATGCTTCCTCTTGTGAAAGACAGGGGGTTTCAAAAAGAGTGCATGATTTCAAGAGAAACTTCTTAGTTACCTGTGCTCCATACACGCACCGCCTGGAAAAACCCATGTGCAGTAATTTCATTGTGAGTTGACTTGTTGACTTCGTGTCACTGGATATTGAGGGAACCAGTCGAACTATTTTTAAAAGGAAATGTTAGGCAATCCTGTCAACACCACCTGCAAGAACCAGGAGAGAAGTTCAACGTTCTCAAAACTTAGGCTGGGCACATAGAAGATTAGATTTTCTGAGAGCAAAAATTTACTTTAGAGAAAAGTCTGCCCGTTCTCCCTTCTGTCATCCTCCATTCCCACATCTTTACCACCCACTTCCCATTTATTTTAAACAGATACATTAGGTCAAATTCTAGAGGCAGAATTACCGGTTCAGTGAGACCATTGCTTTCTGCAGGTATTGGAGTATTGGAAAGTGCTGTAATAACTGGCAGTGCTTCAAAGCATGTTTTGCAATAAATTCACCAGCCCTAGAGAAAGAGAATCACTGTCACTATCCACAGTTTGTTTCCAGTTCCACTGAATAACTTTAATCTCATCCTAATAAAGCCGGTACAAAGAATAAGAATGGAAGGGAAAGAAAAACAGATACAAATGAAAGGTTTTCTTACAGATGTTATGGACTTTGTTTACAATGGGTGTTTCCAGCAGCGGAAACACCAAGTTTGTATTTAGGCTGGTGATCTGGGTGCCCTCTATTTGTCGCTTCTAAGCAGTTAAGACATGAGCTAATCTGGCAGCTCTACGCTTGCTGTCGCAGGCACTCACACCTAACAAACTCCGCTTTGTGTAGCCCAAACTGTGCTTTGCCTAGCCAGCCACACGCTGGAGGGAACAGCTGCTTAATGACAGACCAGGGTGCTCCCTGCTCCTGACACAACAGCTGATGGAAATCACAGACCTCAAATATGTTCTGCTCGGCTGAAGTTGGGCAGAGCCCTAGAACATAAGTAACAAGTCGGGGCTGGGCCACATGGGGAGGTAAATGCTTTAAGAGAAAGCTAATGGACAGCAGATAATTGCATAGTGCACTAAGTACACATAAAGGTAGGGCTGTACCACACATTCGGGGACAGCTGGGCAAGCTCCCACTTCCCAGGTCAGGCGCAGAAGCCTTATTTGATGGTCATGTGTATTTTTTGTAATCATACTAGCTTTGACATGTACTTTATAGATTTTTTTTTTTTGACATACTGCAGTACTGAGGAGGATGAAAGACCAAACTGCAATTATTTGCCTTTCTTCTTCCTAAGCCCAGCCATATGACGAGTCAAGAATTTTGTGCATTTCCTCAGCAGGGTCTTTACCTCTCCTGTCTGCAGTGAGAGAGAACATTTACACAAGCTGAATGAACAAAACCTGCAGACACTTGCTTCAGTTTGCTTTAGGCTTTCATCATGTACAAGTAATGTTCGTTAAATGGCAGGGACTTGGTTGCTTTACATATTTTGCATAGCAGACGTGTGTGATGACGCTTCCAGAGAGCTCTGAATGACTAGGGGAGCCCCACTGACAACACAGGGGTTGCAGTTTGCAAGCTGCACTTGCTTTCGTTTGGTGCTGGTTACCGATGAATTTGAACGACCCTGGGGAAGGGAGGGAGGGAGGGAGGGAGGGAAGGAGGGAGCAAGGGGCAGACAACAAAAGATGGGCCCCCCTCATTCTGACACCTTCAACTTTTGAGTAACTAACTCGTGCCTTAGTCACATCTAAAAGTGATTTAAGGAAAAAAACTTTTTGCACAGTGAGTGTCTTTCCTCACAGCCCCATTATCTGAAACCATTTTGGTCCCATCCTTCACATCGTCACTGAGGCTGAACTTCACAATCTTCTGCAATCCAAACAGCCTGGATATCTATCACTGAACTAGGTGTCTCAAGGGTTTATTTCCCAACGGGATCAGCAGCTGATTTGGCAAAAGATTCCTCTCGCAGGACATTCATCTTGGGAGGCTTCTACTTCTTTGTGACACCAAACCCCAAAATGCTCGTTTGCGTGGCCATACTCCAACAAAGTAGCCCACCCCTCCCATCTGACTACCAGTTCTGGCTGTGGCAAAATTAGTAACTCTATAAATGATAGCAGCAGCAGGGTAATCTCTGGAGCAGCCATCAAGTTGTAAGATGGCACATGCTATGATACTAAAATATTTTGCTGCAGTATTGACAGACTTGAATTTGATTGATTGCTGTTGCAGAGTTTGCTGGGTAGAATTATTACATCCCTTAAATTTCACATGGAGAGGCAATTGAGAGGAAATGCAAATTATTTGTCTTCCAAGTAGGAGGACGCAGGATCTTAGTCACTAACAAAGAGTGGAAAGTGTACAGAAATAAGAGAGCTGAAGCAATAAAAGTAAATTTTACAGATCTGTCCTCCAGGGTCATTTCCACAAGAGCCAAGATGGGAGAATAAACCACCTCACAATTCCTGAGAGAAAGAAGTCTTAGTGGGGTACTGCAGCTTCAGTCCATGGAAAGAGAAATGCTTTCCCTTTTACTTTGAGCTACTGACACAGGTAGTGTTTCCTTGTCTCCTGGTACCTTAAGGACTTGAACCTATACGGTCTCTGTTGTGTGGTGCTTCACTTTCACTGCTCAAAGCACAGTCGGCACAGCTGAAATACAGACAAGATTTCTGTGCAGTTAAAGTAGTTTAACAAGTTCTACTGGACTGTGCAACTCATACTTTGCAGATGCTTGGCCAAGTTTTGGTCTGTTTCAAAGACACTTTTGATAGCCTCTGCCAAATATCACCAAATGCCGCATGCACTAAGATTTTTTTAACATGAAATTTTTAAGGAAAATAGTTCAAAAATCTACAAAGCCAGGGAAAAACCTCATTAATTTCCCCTATTCCTGCAATTGACAAAAGTATTTGCTTGGATTTTTTTTTTTTTTTTTTTTGGGGTCTTTGCCTAGGCTGATTTTTTCAAGGGGGAAAAATAGACTTAGCCTAAATACAGGATCTTATAATTGGGAGTGTCAGGTGACCTTATGTGAAAAAATACCACTTAAGAGAACTTAATATGTGAAAAAATGAGAAAGCAAGAACCTAGCATCATACGCAATGCATGAACTTAGAAATACACAAAAAACAAATACAACATCTAAATTACTGAAAAATACTGTTCTACTGTAAGTTATGTCTTTGAAAAAGCCAGTAACAGCAGAACAGGAAGGGTGAAAATTGGAAGGCAAGTGGAGTTAAGTATTTTCTTGCCATGAGGTGAAAATAGAGGTGTTATTGTCAAGGACAAGATCATTGGTGAAAGTGAGGAGAGGTGGAACAGAAAAGGTATTTGGAGCAGCAAGGAGAAGTGGTACAGAGCAATGAAGCAAAAGATCCTTCGGGAAAGGAGGGGGAAATGTGAGAAATGGAGGCTCAGGCCAATGCTAGCAGCATGGCTTTTGCTGGTAGGAGACCATGTTTTAATGTGCAACGGAGATGGCCGTGGTTCTTCAGATGCCAGTTCTGGTTACATGTTAGGGTCCCGGGTGAGGGTGGCCTCTCAGGGTGGTGCCCAGGGAGGGTGTGGGGTCTCCTCTACGACATCTCCCAGATGTTCAGACTGGGGCAGCGCTCTCAGCTGGCCCCCAAGGACCCCTTCCAACCCAAACCTGTCTGTGTGCTTTGGAGGTCAGTGAGAAGGTGTGATCACAGAGAAAGTGGCAATCTGCATTTCAGGAGGAGTGAGATGCAAGGACTATTTCAGTAGAGACTGAGATAATGCTAATAAAAAGGCAATATGCCAGACTTGTGAGACACTGACAGGTATGGGACCTGAGTAGATTAAATTTGCTGTGTGCATACAAACAAGTCTTATAACAGTCCTTGCAGAGATTTAATTTATAAACATGAGGAAATGTGTTTTTATGAAGTATGCAGCTGATAGTAAATCAGCTTACTTTTTGCTTTGGGACTATAATGTGAGGAAGAGAACCGAGCCTGTTTCTGTGAGAAATTAAAAACAGAAGAAGCAGCATTGGTGCAGATATTGTATCACTTGTGTTAAGGCAAATACTCTTTGTGTGTAGGTACATGTGATATGCATTTGTGTCCTCTGCAGTGCTTTCTACCACTTAAAAGTAATCAAAATGGAATTTGGTAAAGAAATTATAGCTATTCCACTGGGCATTTTGATGAGACAGGGAGCCAACCTTGTCCTAGTTTTATGTGTCTCAATTTATGTCTCAATTTTATTTGTCTATACTCATAGGCTTAGAAACAGAAATAGCTTTTGCGAGAAAATGAATCTCTGGCCTCCACGTGAAGAAGATCTGAAGATACATAAACTCAGCCTGGAGTTAGCCACATGTCTGTAATATAATCACAAATGCTTCTTACCTTTGTGGATGAGCTCCCAAGGAAACCTGAATAAAAAGCTCACCTACTGCTTTGAGAGCAAAGCATTCCCGTGTGAGTTTCACCTTAAATACATTTTGGACAACTGATTAGCATCAGCCAGAGGATACCAGGGAAGTTATAATGCAGGGGAGTATCTTTGGCCTGTTGATTTTGTTTCTGTCCTGTGCCTCTACAAGCACGGCTTGCCTAAAAAAGGCCAAGAAAAGTTAATGGTTATGATCTCACCTCAGGGAATAGGTTTCTCCACAGCCATCAGCAGAAATGGCAGTGGTTTAGGTCTCCTTCATACAGGTGTCAGCCATTCCCGTTCAATAGACATAGACGCTACCTAGGGAATACATCCTGATGGGCTTGCCACCGTCATGGCTTATAGCTCTCTTGGCTTCGGAATCAGTGTTCTCCGTGTCCCCTGGGGAGGCAACCATCTACAGGAATTGATTCACCCCTCTAACATCGCTCCCTGTCATAAATATACTGGCACTTTGTCAAATGTAGTTTTAAATGAGGCACATTTTGGCTTCACTGAGTCTAGTTTCTTTCCTGTAGTCCTGCACCATTATCTTCTGCAGCCCCCCTGGTGGGTTTTTGTATCAGTCTCTGTCTTGTTGAGCTGGTTGTTGTGCATGAATCTACTCGCAGGCAGTAGGTGCCCAAGGGCAGTGTGTCGTAGCTACTCTTCCAGCTCCCCAGTATGTCCTCCTCTGCCTTAGTCCTTGCAGCGGGAAAGATTTCCCGTTTCCACCAACTTCTCTGTTGCCACTGCTGCTCTAATTATTCCTGTGCCTCCTGGCTGTGCTGGTTAAAAGTGCTGTTCCCTGATGTATCCCAGGTCAAGTGAAAGCAGTGAGTACTCTATAATGATGTTATTTGGATTTAGAGTCTTTATTTAAACTCCTCCCAGGACACACTTTCATACAGTCTTGACATTGGATAGTGACTGTATCGTGTCAACAAGGAAAATGTGGAGCCTGATCATGGTCGCGGAGTAGCAGGCATTTCAGATAAGAGTAGGAATCTTGCAAAAGCAGTCATTCTTGCTTTTCATTGCTGCTCAGGAGGGTGAATGGGGAAAAAAAAAGTTTCTGACTGCGTTCTAGTCTTCGTGGCTTGACTCTTGTTTCATGGGGTATTACGGGCTTTCTTCTAGGCCATGTTCTTCTTACTTAAGCAGACAGAGTAAACTTGATTAAAATTTTCCTACACTAACATTTTTTTAAGATAAAGCCATGGCACCTGCCCTGCATTTCCAGTTTATTTTGAATTAGGAAGCAAGCAGCAAGAGACAGAAGAACTTCAGCTCTCATTTTCAGGGCAGCCCTAATGCTCTTCCAAGGATGGCCTCTCCAGAGATAGGCCACATACCACGGGGGTGTTTAGGTGTCCCTCTCTCAGGACCGGTGTCTCTTCTTCCTTCAGACCAGGTTTCAGGGCTGTCGTTTCTTGCTGGGGACTGGGGTTATTTCAGTGGGTTGAACCAATATCAGCACTTGCAGCGCTGTGGACAGGGAAAGCCTGAGGGGTTCTCTTATGGCCAGCTTTAGTAAAGGGGCAGGGGGAAGTCAAGTATTTTAATTAGCAGGCTAACAGGAATTGACCTCAGATGGCATTTCAGTCTTCTGACACATGATCTACCACAGATGCTGACTCAAAATTAGAGATACTGAATTAGGGTAAAAGCGTTGCAAAAGAAAACAACCCCAAGCAAAACCAAAGGAAAGGCCCAAAACAATGAACACTTCTCAGTCATCATTTTCAAGCTACAAGGTCAGACTCCCTCTACCCCTTCAGGGCTGTCTCTTCATACACTACATTTGGGCTGTCCTTTTGTGCCAGGATAAATGTGTGCATGCCATTTTTACCCTATTTTCTCCCACTTCTGTATTTATGTCCATGGAAGTCTTACACAGACCTGTGTCAGAGCACTAGTTGTTTGCCTCAAATTGTCCACCAGTGGCTCCTGCCTTTAAGAGAAACCCAGACAGAAGCAGAGATGCAGATGGGGTAATGCTCAGGTAGCACCCACACTGTGGTCTGGTTATGCCATGCTTACAGAGCATCGCATCTGTCGGGGGTCCCTCTGGCAGTGCAGTTCCCGCAGCAGTGACGGGGAGGGCAGAACAGCCAGAGCCAGCTGGTACATTTGATACTGAAGATTTCAATGTGACAGGATTTAGTAAATGAAAACTCAGCCAACAATCATCAGGAGAGAGATTATTTGACACAGGAGAAACACTGTCCCCTGCGTCAGCTTGCTCTTTAACTGGATACTTTGGCTCTGTTCCATTTTCTTAGGGGAGGGCAGGTAGGAAGAAAGATGTAGGGCGAGGGGGAACATCTTACAAATGTTCACTGAACTGAACATACAGTTGGCCATCTTACTGTCAAATTGAGCGGGTTTTTTGATGTCACACTTAGGTAGATAACTAGCTAGAACAGACTTGAAAACGTATCAGGCAGAATCCCAGCTTCAAACAAGCTCTAGAAACATGCCAGCTTCCACTAGGTCACAGTCTGCTTTTTCAGGGTGAGCAAAATTGAGGACTGACAAGAATTACATTTCTTGGATTTTACTTGCTCTTTTTTGAAACACATGCACTGGTCAAGTATTGACTGCATAGTCAATAGTTAACTTCAAATGAAGTAGAAAATGTGCCCTTCTAGTTAGACACAGACTATTGAAATTCTATGCAGTACGTAGGTAATAAAACTTTTTTAAAAGTAGAAGAAAACATCTACAATAGGTGTGGCTTTCTCAGTGATTTTTTTTATGCTTTTATATGTCTAATCCAATACAAAATAAAACATCAGTCATCCAGTAGTCTCTGGGAGAGGAGGATTGTGTGAGAAATGGTCAAACTCTATAGAACCAGCTTAACTGACGGACTTTGAGTTTTTGGCAACAGAGGTGTGTAGCTGTAGATTGGAACCAAACCTTTTCTGCCAACATTAGTGAATAGTGCTGAAACCTCATGCAAAGTAGGACAAGACCCTTGGCATTTTTCTTACAACTGTTGCTTCTTAAATCACTGCTTTTGCATGCAAAAGTTTGTTGGATTCATCCATTATGCATGTCCCAAAAATTTGATAGAGGTCTCATATGTTCCTTCTAAGAGTATAAAGTCAGCTGCAGTACCAAATTGTAAAGATGTGGTTACTGGCTGGAGATGTCATTAAGTGTATTATTTGGTTTTCCCAGACTTGAATCTTTTGGGTGGGAATTTAAAAATGCTAGTTCCTCTCTGATTTTAATGAACATTAGAGACAGCACACAGTTATTCATAAAGAAGGGCTCAAGGGGTTGTTACCGGGTTCTCTGGCAAAGATTTGATCTTTCTAATGATAACATAATGTGTTACAGAAGACATTGCATAGAAGCAGCTGTAGATCTTGGTGCCTGCCTTTTTGAGAAGTGTTTTAGGAATATGACTTACTTCACCTAACCTGTTCATGTACCTACCAGGTCGTACTCAACCTGGAAGTATTTTGTGCTTTTTTCTGTTATTTTTAAAAGAAGGGTCAGCAATGCCAGTGGCTTTGTTTTAATCAGGTTTGATGAGTAGCAATTTACTGTGACATTTTCACCTACTAGCATATTAGGTTAGCTGTTCATTAAAACTCAGGAGAAGGTGCCATCACCAATAGTCTTTCTTCTAGCATCTGGATTTCCTAGTTCTCCCTTCAAGTTTGGTGTGAATAAGTCGTCTGAAAGTAGGATGACATCTGGAATATGTATGATCAAGCTAACTTCTTATATTAAATATTGTGATGATGATTATTATTATTACTACGTAGTTCTGTGTGATTTTGTTGACAAGCTACACAAATCTTTGTAGAGATATGCTCTGTTGTGTGCAAAACAAATACGGAATACAGATGCTACCGATGAAATTTTGTTATTGATTTTTGTTCACAAAAAAAGTCTACAAAATTGAGTCAGACAAAAAAAATTGAGACCTTGCACTGGTTTATATTTTTCTTCCTTTATGAGAAATTTAATTGGAAATCTAACAGGAAATGAGACTGCAAGATTACCAACTGCATGGCTGGCATGCTGTGAAAAGATCAAGTGCCTGTGTCTTTCATATTGCACCCAAAGCAGTTTTATCAGGTATCTGGGATTTCTTGTGGATTTAAGGATATCAAATATGATATCAACAGCTTCAATAGCAAAAATATTTTAAGGTACATGAGGTAGAAAAGCTACACAAGTTCTCATATAGTGTTTAGAAGCTGAGGATGAAGAACCTTTTCCATTGTCATCTTAAAGTGAAAAAGTAGTAAGAAAGCTACAGAAGCTAAACCATCTGTACACAGCCCAATTGACTGTTCATTTCCTCAGGATCTTTCCAAAGAAGCATTTAGGAGGATTGCTTTTTCAGGGCTAGCCTCTGGAGTATTTCATCACGTCAGCCAACCGTTTCACAGGAGTATAAATTAATGGCAACATACCTCTTAGAAAATTCCCTTTTGGATTTTGCCAGTTTACCTTACCTGGTACACAGTGTGTCTCTGGGGAAAATTACTCAGAAATATCTACTTGGCTGTCATTTGTTCACACAAAAGAGATCAGAACTCAGCCTGTAAAACCAGAGGGAGAAAGAAAGAGGAGTGCTCAAGTCTTTCTGTCTGTCCTAGTTAGGTGGAAAACTTAGTTACCCTGGGGCCAAAGTCACACAGAACTAGTTTCACTGGCTCGGCAAAGATTGTCTCTCTGTGGAGGGATCATAGTGCCGTGCCTCTTGACAGAATGTGATTTCTTAAAGCCACATTTATCCCAGAGACCTTGTCAGAAGTGGATTACCGTCCTCCACAGACTCCGGTATTCAGTAGTTGTGCAAACCAGGAAGGAAGCACTTGCGCTTGTGAAACTGCTGGCAACAATGCAGCTGTTCACACATGACAAGAAGCTTTTAAACCAGACTACCTGAAATTGGTTAGCTGTTTCTTTTTAAATTGAAGCTGCCAGAAATACTTCACTGTTGACAAAAGAAAAGAGGGGGGAAAGCCGTGCTCAAGGAACCCTCTGTATGGCATAATCTAAAGCTACTTACCTATTACTGACAACAGCAACAGGGAGACTTAGCATCTTTAGGAAGTTTAAATGAAAATATTATAACTCTGTATACACCTTGATATCAATTAGAACATCATCACAAGTATCATCACAAAAGACAGCTTATCTTGACTATTCCTTCCGATGGCCACAGTCTTTTCAGCAAATTGCCTGACCACAGTTTTAGGCACCCACTTGTGGTTTTGGCATCTGCAGATTAAACGTAATTTGAACTTTTATCGATGCCATAGATGGAATTATCTATACCCCAGAAAAGGTTGCATATAGCAGGTGCAGATATTCCATATCTAACACATGGTATTTTCAGGAAGGGACAAACTGGAGCAAGGCAAACTTAAACATTTGGAGCCTCAGGTGTTCAAGTCAAAGCACGCTGCAAGACAGAGATATAGCAGATACCAAGGATGGAGAAGTTGGTATTTTCTACAGCTTTTTGCTACGCTGGTAGTGCAGCTTTGGTTTCAAAAATTAAGCATGTCCCACAGAAAGAGTGGAAAAGAACAGTAGGAAAAATGCACATTTCTGCTTTAGGGATGTGGTTTCTTTTTAAGTCAATGGGAGTTGCTTGCTTACATGGTCTTTGAAGGGAACAAAAAAGTCAAAAGGCTGCAACAAAAAGACTCTGCTTACATTTGAAATGGAAGGACTTCACCACGATTACCTGATGATACTCTGCCTGGTTTGTTCATTCAGAAAAAGTGGTATTAGAACTGCTGCATAAGTGGATAGACTGAGATTTGGAGGGTGGGTTGGAGAGATGTTCCTGGGTGGCCTCATTGCCATGGCCCTGTCAGCACACATCAGCTGTAACCCACAGAAGCTAAATACTTGTGAAAACAAAACGTATTTCATCCTTCATGCTTTTTGAATCAGATCTTGTTTTAACAGTTTGCTGAGTGTATCAGATGATTGATGCTGTCACACTGCAGATAAAATTTATCATTCTGTCATTTTTATTCAATATTTTAGAAGCATTTTGGTTCAAGCTGGAATCTGAATCAGTTACACAGTTTTCTATGGTTCACCTTAGTTATAAAAATAATCCATCTAATTCCCAGTTATTCATTTCCTAAATATGGACCTAGAATGAATTAGCAGGTTAGTTGAACCTTAATATGTCTTAAAATATATGTGCTATATTTCTTTTTAAATATGCTGCAAGGAGATGTGAATGAATATAGGATCAGACCTTGTGAAATACATGAAAGGAGAACAGATATGTTTAGTCATGTGCATGTTTGGGCCAGTTTCATAGTAAACATGATAGGATAGTATCAGCTATTCATGGGATGTAGTAAAAAGCTCATCACCCTGAAAAAAAGTTTGAGCTCCTGAAATTTCAGCATATAATAATGTCAGAGTTTTTACCTGTACAGATGGCCTACAAGGACTGTGCTTTGTTCAGTTCAGGGTTAAAGCCTCAAAGTGGCATTTAAATGGTCTTGTATTATCCATTATTATTTTCCGGTCATAAAATTACTCTAAAAAGGAAGGAGACTGACTTCTGGTATAGCAGGAGTTCCATTATATACTCCATAATAGGTAGTTCCTAGAATACAGTTTATCTTCAAGTCTACTTGACTTGAACTTACTGTCCACATGAAATTATGAAGTTGTCTGTGTCACAAGCCACAAGTTGCTGTTGCTGAACCCAGAGATATGAAGTCCAACTTGGGGTGAAGACAAGGAGAGCTGAACTTGTCTGTTCCTTCAGAAACCTGCTGCAGAATATTGTTTTTGATACACTTCCACATGTGCTACATTATATTCTCTTTCTGTGTTTCAACAGGCCTTGAATAGGGGCATCGCTGCTGTCAAGGAAGATGCTGTGGAAATGCTGGCCAGCTATGGGCTGGCATACTCCCTGATGAAGTTCTTCACGGGTCCGATGAGTGACTTCAAAAATGTAGGCCTGGTGTTTGTGAACAGCAAGCGAGACAGGACCAAAGCAGTTTTATGCATGGTTGTGGCTGGCGCTGTAGCTGCTATATTTCATACCTTAATAGGTAAGGTCACTTCACGTCTAATTAATGTCTTCTAATTCGCTTCCCTTGCCTGTTCTTCAAACTGATGAATCTATGGGCTTAAGATTTCATTTGTAAGTGCAATGGGAGATGCAAAAGAGGTTAAATCCCTTAGGCTGGTGTCGTGCCCATCCACGCAATTTTTATTACTTTTTAAATAGGTTGTTAAGTGACAGATTCTACCTCCAAGGCTTGCCTGCTGGGTGGCTCAACCTGCTGCTGATCTCTTTCAGTCAGGTGTGTAGGCAAAACTTTGGCAAGGTTGACAGGTTGTCTTACAGTTAGGTAGTGACAATCAGCTAGCAGTATCCGCCCGAATGGGTTTAGCAGGACTTCAGGGTGTCCTTGGTAGGTCTGTTTGTCAGAACTCAGTGGTATTGTTGGTGTAGTCCCTCTGTACCTATCCCTTTGCTACATATCTCACAGTACAAAACTCTAAGCAAGTAGGTGCCAGCATCCTCATGGAAATAGCAGGTGTTACTCTCTAGTAGCACTAGTCATCATCTGCCTCTGATGAAGTAACCTCTAAGAGAAGAAGTAGTTACTAAGAGCACTTCATGCCAAACTGAGACCAGCTCCCTGAGTTTACTCTGAAGCAAAGAAAATACACAAGCAGATATGAACTGAACATAAGAAGTAAGGCAGACTCGGGATTTGCCAGTTCCTAAGAGCCTGGAGAAATGCAGTATCAACCCAAGCATCAGCCAGTACCATAACAATAAAAAGACATGTGACCTGGAAGACTTTAACTTCATCCCCTCCGAGAACTGCACCAGATTCCCTGCACCTTCTGGCTCATTCCACAGAGCTGAAACCTCCGGACCTCAGCAACAAGGACTAGAAGACACTGGAGGAAGAAGTAGAGGGTGCATTGCATTCAACAGGTACAATCCTAAAAACTGCGAGCTCTAAGGGATGGGAGGAGGGAGGTAATGCGAGAGCTTATGGAGGCATGTGTTGGTTGACAGGCAGTAGGACTGAGTTGGATGACCAGCAGTAGGGGGTCATTCCATTGCAGAAAGATGGGAAACACGAGTGTGATGGCCATATCCAGATTTGCCGTGAAATTATGGAGTGGCCTGGAAGTGAGGCACCATTCATTATCAGGCTGTTAGTATCTCAAGAGCAGCACGTGCTGCTGGTCAGCATGTAGTTCCTGCCCGAGTGGGTACAAGAGCCACCTGGTAAACACAAATGCCCCCTGCCCTTATCCTTTAACAGGCTGCCAGCTATATTCACCAGTTTTATGTGCCTCCCAAGCACTCCAGTTTGTTTGACCATGGTGTCTCTTATTCCACCACTGATAGGGCAGCCCTCTGCTGTTTACCTTTACTCTGTTACAGTCGTAATAAATGCTTACTCTAGTGGCTCACTAGCCATGGCAGCTCTGTGCCAGGGAAAAGCTGTGGCTGATTTTATAAGCTGAATCCATGCATTCAAGTGAATTTAATTCACCAGTATCTATTCTTTCCTTCTTCCATATGTTTACGGTTGAGGCTGCCTTATTGAGTCAGTATTATAAACTTTGGGCCATTTGTACGTTTGGCTCTCATACTTCTTTGCCTGGAATGTTTCTTCAGCCCCCAGAGCTGCTGTTCTAGTTGCTCGCTTGTTTTCCTGCCAGTGCTGGTCAAAGTTTCTGGCTTTGCCAGCTGGATAAAGAAATATTTTCTAGTCATCCAACATTTTATTTTAAGCTATGATAGATGTTAAGAAAATGTAAACTATAACTATCAAATTTCCAGGTGAAATATGTAGCTGGATTTTCCATGTGGGACTTTTTATTGAAGGCAGTTGTTTGGGGCAGCCATTTGAAAAACATGCCAGATGAGTTTCTTGCCTTTGCCGGGAAATAGAGCCCAGCTGAGTTCAGAACCTCCGAAATGCCCCCTCTGCAGATATATTGGGAAGAAAAAGAAGAAAGAAGACTGTACTTACCATGCTTTAAAGTCCTGAATTAAAGGCTTCACACAGTCTTTCAGTTGCTTATGGTGGCAGACTGCAAAATATTTTTTAGTATTTTAACTTGTCTATGCCTGAAAATATGCAAAGGCCACAGCAGAGACTGGCAGAGTGCCCAAGAGAATGGAGTTAGTCAGATTCTAGCACCAATTGCCTGGGTGATGTTGCCAAGTTTTATGTTCCAAGTTTCCTTTGAACATGTTTCAAATCCTGATTATTCTTCTCTGACCCACAGATGCACAACCTGCCTCGTCCAGTGACAGACAGGCAGCCTCCTAGGACCTGCAGCTACTCCCCAGCAGCTGCAAGCCTATCACAGACTATCTACAGGAGACAAAAATACAGGTTACTGATGCTTGGCAGATGAAAAACAGAAACAAATAGCACTCAGGGGACTGAATTTCTTCCACATGCCATGTGTATGGGGCTAAGGAAGATGACATGACTGGTTACCGTGGACTGTCAAAGCCCAGGAAGGAACGGGGAACAAAAAGCCCAATGAAATAAGGAGGAGTACCAAAAGTCAGAAGGAAGAAAACAAGTGGTGGTAGAAACACAGTGACCACAATGAATCACCACATTTCCAACTGTGATAGAGACTATTTGCAGTCTGCACACACAGGTCCTCACAAACAGCACCCTCTACGCATTTAAAATATCAAAACAGACCGTTTCACCCACCTGACTCATGCTTCATTGCTTCAGCACCAGCTCCCCACTACTGCTCCCCCACAGGGGCTAAGGCAATCCTCTGTGGGAGTGACTGGCCGAGCCAAACCACTGGAACTCACAGTTGCAAGCTCTGGGTCCCTAAGTTATCACCCCACCACATTCCCATGAACATCTGCAGAGTCCTCAACAAGAGTTCCTATCCCTCTGCTGTACAGGTAGCAGTTAAGAACCAAGAAACGAGTTGACTTGACTGAAGGGATTTGAAACCATGTTCTCATCTCACTTGTAATGCTGCTGCAAACCTTGGTCAGTACAGTATTCCTGCATTTGCTGTTTCACTTGTGATCTGGAAACAGAAGATAGCATGCTGCCTTCCTTCCCTTGTGCTATTTTGGGCACAGTGACTGCCACCCATTAGGGTTTGCTGGTGGGCAGTTCGCTACGTAGCCAGGGTCTAAAGCGTCTCGTTATTTGAGGTTGGCTTTTGGTGGGAATTTTGGGCTGTAAGAGAAAGGATTCAAGATGCTAAGCCTTTCTGTACATATTTTTGACTTCTTACAAAATTGCCAGCTTGACAGAGGAGGGAATTCATTTATATAACATTATGCTAACATAATGCATTTCATGTTGCTGCTGGTGAGCCCTCCATACTAAGTGGGTCCCTTTAACACCAGTGTCATGAAAGACAAGCACATTTTCTTTGGCAATTGAATGGCATTGTTCAGCCTTTCACTAGTTTACTGAGAAATAGTGTACTGAGAAAGTCTGTTTCCTTTTGCATGTTAATAATACTTTGCACAGCTCCCTGAGGTTGTGGAAATGACAAGGCAGAAGTTACTTTGGGGAAACATCCTCTTTGCTTAAGCAGACATCCTGAAGTGGTGCCCACTACACCTGATTAAAAACTGCATGGTGGATCATTTGCCATTACCAAGAAAAAAAGGTTGGAACTTTAGTAACCAGGCAAGCCTATAGCACACTGGATGGTCAAGATACGTGAGTGATTTGTTCTTTGCCAGTTTATTACTGACAGGCTGGTGGGCATGGGTCACTCCCTATAGGGATTGCACAGGGCAAATCTTTAGCAGTTGCTAGTAATTCCGCTGATTTTTTTTTTTAATTTCTCACATGCACGGTCACTTCATATACATGAAAGATCTGCATAAGAAGTAAGCCATAGGTGTAATCCCACCACTTCCAATGTAACACTACTGGAATTTTCTAGAGATTAGGAGATACAGAGTGGTTTATGACAACCTGAGCTATTTTTTCCAGTCGGTCTTGTTCTGACGTGCCCACTGTACTGGCTCATACTAAAACATTTTGCCCTGGAAAAAAGGTGATAGCACAGGAACACAAATCAGAATATAATCCAGGCTGGCTTTTTTTTTTTTTTTTTCAAAAAGATGATAAAATTTTATTCATTAAAAATGTGTCCTACTTCAGCATCTTCAGATGGCCATTGCTAAAGCAGTAGCATGCTTCCCCAGCTGCCGCAACCCATTCCCCAAAACAGGAGCAGTTTCTTATCAGCAAGGTATTCAGGGCAAAGGAAGAACGAAGAAAAGCTATGACCAAAGCATTTGTGGATTTTAGGATAGCAATGATTGTTTTTTATGTTAAAACAGGCTAATTTTGAGACTTACGACTTATGTTGGTATACCTAAAGATATTTCAGAGATCATTGGTCATTGATAGATTTGGGAAAATCAGCCAATGCAATTTTGGAACTAGAGCTGAGCACAGAAAAAGATGATTGCAGTAATCAGTCTACATCAAGATACTCCTAAGCTGTTTGTTGTTTTTTTTTTTAATTCATTTATTACTATGAGAAAAAAAATCACAAAGCCTCAAACACTCTGATCATCTGGGACACAGGCTTTTGCTTCTGCTTTTAGTCAAGCTAATCAAAGACATAAAGAAATCTATGTACCCTATGCCATCTGCAAATGAAGATTTGCTATCCAGGTTTTGGGGTTTGGGTTTTTTTTGCAAATTGGCATTTTCTTATCTGCCCAAATCACTTAGCTGAACAAAATCCCGACCAGCACCAGTCTTGGCCATGTGAGCCATCTTTCTGACAAGCAGCAGAATAGATTTTTACTTCTTAAGTCTCCAAGTTCATTTTTAAAACTGGCAGCAAAGTATGAAAATGGAATGCATATAAAAAGAATACACTTTAACCCAAAAACATTTTTTTATTTTTTTTCCTCCAGTAAAGCTAATATTGACATATGTAGCTCTGTGTCTGGAAGTAAATGCTATCACTTCCTATGAGGGTTTCTTTTTGTTTTCTTTATGATGTGAGTATAACATGCTGAGTAGTAGACAGTTCCAAAATGACTACGGTACAGCTATTTGTTTGAGACTGCTGGCACCATTAAGAGTGTTTTCAGTAGTTCCAAGAATGTCTGAAGTTTATGTGGT